>NW_027490252.1:300000-457516 GCF_050948175.1 Xylocopa sonorina
TAAATGCGACACTTCCATGTCGTTTGCAGATGTCTACGTATCGTAGCAATAGAGTTCTAATGCTTCTTAGAACGCGATATCGCATTTCACTTCTATGTTTCATGATAATATATAATATTCATTGCGATGTGTCATGTATACCTCGTATTCACTTCAAAAGAATGTGAATGCGACTCTTCCTTCCTAGGAAATATCGTCTGCAGATGTCTACGTGTCGTAGCAATAGAGTTCTAATGCTTCTTTAAACGCGATATCGCATCTCATTTCTATGTTTCATGTTAAGATATAATATTCATTGCGAAGTTTCATGTATACCTCGCATACACTTCAAATGAATGTAATTGCGACACTTCCTTGCTAGGAAATAGTGTTGGCATATGTCTACATATCGAAGCAATGGAGTTCTAATGCTTCCTAAATCGCCATATCGCATCTCATTTCTATGTTTCATGACAAGATTTAATATTCATTGTGCAGTGTTATGTATACCTCGTATTCACTTCAAAAGAATGTAAATGCGACACTTCTTTGCTAGGAAATAGCGTTTGCAGATGTCTACGTATCGTAGCAATGAAGTTCTAATGCACTCTAAATCGCGATATCGCATCTCATTTCTATGTTTCATGATAAGATATAATATTTATTGTGGAGACGTAAGTATACCTCGTATTCACTTAAAAAGAATGTAAATGCGACACTTCCTTCCTATCAAATAGCGTTTGCAGATGCCTCCGTATCGTAGCAATAGAGTTCCAATGCTTCTTAAATCGCGATATCGCATCTCATTTCTATGTTTCATGACAAGATATAATATTCACTCTGGAGTGTTATGTATGCATCGTATTCACTTCAAAAGAATGTAAATGCGACATTTCCTTGCTAGGAAATAGCGTTTCCAGATGTCTACGTATCGTAGCAATAGTGTTCTAATGCTTCTTAAAACGCGATAGCGCTAATTATTTCTATGTTTCATGATAAGGTAAAATTTTCATTGTGGAGTGCTATGTATACCTCGTATTCACATCGAAAGAATCTAAATGCGACACACCCTTGCTTGGAAGTAGCGTTTGCAGATGTCTACGTATAGTAGCATTAGAGTTCTAACGCTTTTTAAAACGCGATATCGCATTTCATTTCTATGTTTCATGATAAGATATAATATTCATTGTGGAGACTTAGGTATACCTCGTATTCACTTCAAAAGAATGTAAATGCGACACTTCCTTGCTAGGAAATAGCGTTTCCAGAAGTTTACATATCGTAGCAAAAGAGTTCTAGTGCTTCTCAAGACGCGATATCGCATCTCATTCCTATGTTTCATGATATGATATAATATTCATTGTGGAGTGCTATGTATACCTCGTATTCACTTCAAAAGAATGTAAATGCGACACTTCCTTGCTAGGAAATAACATTTCCAGATGTCTACGCATCGTAGCAATAGAGTTATAGCGCTTCTTAAATCGCGATATCGTATCTCACTTCTATGTTTCGTAATAAGATATAATATTTATTGTAGAGCGTTATGTATACCTCGTATTCACATCCAAAGAATGTAAATGCGACACTTTCATGCTAGGAAATATTGTTTGCAGATGTCTACGTATCGTAGCAATAGAGATCTAATGCTCCATAAAACGCGATATCGCATCTCACTTCTATGTTTAATGATAAGATATAATATTCATTGCGAAATGTCATGTATGCCTCGTATTCACTTCAAAAGAATGTAAATGCGACACTTACATGCGAGGAAATAGCGTTTGCAGATGTCTACGTATCGTAGCAATAGAGTTCTAATGCTTCTTAAAACGCGATGTCGCATCACATTTCAATGTTTCATGATAATATATAATATTCATTGCGATGTGTCATGTATACCTCGTATTAAATTCCAAAGAATGTAAATGCGACTATTGCTTGCTAGGAAATAGCGTTTGCAGATGTCTATGTAGCGTAGCAATAGAGTTCTATTGCTACTTAAATCGCGATATCGCATCTCATTTATATGTTTCGTGATGAGATATAATATTCATTGCGAAGTCTCATGTATACCTCGTATTCACTTCAAAAGAATGTAAGTGTGACACTTCCATGCTAAGAAATAGCGTGTGCAGATGTCTCCGCATCGAGGCCATAGAGTTCTAATGCTTCTAAACACGCGATATCGCATCTCTCTTCTATGTTTCATGATAAGATATAATATTCATTGCGATGTGTCATGTATACCTCGTATTCTCTCCAAACGAATGTAAATACAACAGTTCCTTCGTAGGAAATAGCTTAATCAGATGTCTACGTATCGTAGCAATAGAGTTCTAATGCTACATAAATCGCGATATCGCATCTCATTTCTATGCTTCGTGATAAGATATAATATTCATTGCGAAGTGTCATGTACACCCCGTATTCACTTAAAAGAATGCAAATGCGACACTTCCGTGCTAGGAAATAGCGTCTGCAGATGTCTACGCGTCGAGGCAATATAGTTTTAATGCTTCTTAAATCGCGATATCGCATGTCACTTCTACGTTTCATGATAATTTATAATATTCATTGCGAAGTGTCATGTATACCTCCTCTTCTCTCCAAACGAATGTAAATGCGACACTTCCTTGCTAGGAAATAGCGTATTCAGATGTCTACGTATCGTAGCAAAAGGGTTCTAATGCTTGTTAAAACGCGATATCGCATCCCTCTTCTATGTTTCATGATAAGATATAATATTCATTGCGAAGTGTCATGTATACCTCGTATTCACTTCAAAAGAATGTAAATAAGACACTTCCATGCTAGAAAATAGCGTTTGCAGATGTCTGCGTATCGCAGCCATAGAGTTCTAATGCTTCTTAAAACGAGATGTCGCATTTCATATCTATGTTTCGTGATAAGATATAATATTCATTGTGGAGTGTCATGTATATCTCGTATTCACTTCAAAAGAATGAAAATGCGAATCTTCCTTGCTAGGAAATAGCGTCTGCAGGTGCCTACGTATCGCAGCAATAGGGTTCTAATGCTTCTCAGAACGCGATATCGTATCTCACTTCTATGTTTCATGATAAGAAATAATATACATTGCGAAGTGTCATGTATACCTCGTATTCACTTCAAAAGAAAGTAAATGCGACTATTGCTTGCTAGGAAATAGCGTTTGCAGATGTCCACGTATCGTAGCAATAGAGTTCTAATGCTTCATAGATCGCGATATAGCATCTCATTTCTATGTTTCGTGATAAGATATATTGTTCTTTGCGAAGTGTCATGTATACCTCGTATTCACTTCAAAAGAATGAAAATGCGAATCTTCCTTGCTAGGAAATAGCGTCTGCAGGTGCCTACGTATCGCAGCAATAGAGTTCCAATGCTTCTCAAAACGCGATATCGCATCTCATTTCTATGCTTCATGATAAGATATAATATTCATTGCGATGTGTCATGAATACCTCGTATTCACTTCAAAAGAATGTAAATGCGACACTTCCTTGCTAGGAAATGGCGTATTCGGATGTCCACGTATTGTAGCAATAGAGTTCTAATGCTACTTAAATCTCGATATCGCATCTCATTTATATGTTTCATTATAAGATATAATATTCATTGCGAAGTGTCATGTATATCTCGTATTCACATCAAACGAATGTAAATGCGACTATTCCTTGCTAGGGCATAGCGTTTGCAGATGCCTACGTATCGTAGCAATAGAGTTCTAATGCTTCTTAGATCGCGATATCGCATCTCATTTTTATGTTTCGTGATAAGTTATGATATTCATTCCGAAGTGTCTTGTAAACCTCGAATTCATTTCAAAAGAATGTAAATGCGACTATTGCTTGCTAGGAAATAGCGTTTGCAGATATCTCCACATCGAGGCAATAGGGCTCTAATGCTTCTTAAGACGCGATATCGCATCTTACTTATATGTTACATGATAAGATATAATGTTCATTGTGAAGTGTCATGGATACCTCGTATTCACTTCAAAAGAATGTAAGTGCGAAACTTCCATGCTAGGAAATAGCGTTTGCAGATATCTCCGCATCGAGGCAATAGAGTTCTAATGCTACATAAATCGCGATATCGCATCTCACTTCTATGTTTCATGGTAAGATATAATATACATTGCGAAGTGCCATGTATACCTCGTATTCACTTCAAAAGAATGTAAATGCGACTATTCCTTGCTAGGAAATAGCGTATTCAGATGTCTACGTATCGTAGCAATAGAGTTCTAATGCTACTTATACCGCGATATCGCATCTCATTCCTATGTTTCGTGATAAGAAAGAATATTCATTGCGAATGGTCATGTATACCTCGTATTCACATCAAACGAATGTAAATGCGACTATTGCTTGCTAGGAAATAGCGTTTGCAGATGTCTACGTATCGTAGCAATTGGGTTCTAATGCTACTTAAATCGTGATATCGCATCTCATTTAAATGTTTGGTGATAAGATATAATATTCATTGCGGACTGTCATGTATACCTCCTATTCACTCCAAACGAATGTAAATGCGACACTTCCTTGCTGGGAAATAGCGTCTGCAGATGCCTACGCATCGAGGCAATAGAGTTCTAATGCTTCTTAAATGCGATATCGCATCTCACTTCTATGTTTCATGATAAGATATAATATTCATTGCGAACAGTCATGTATACCTCGTATTCGCTTCAAAAGAATGTAAATGCGACTATTCCTTGCTGGGAAATAGCGTTTGCAGATATCTCCGCATCGAGGTAATAGGGTTCTAATGCTTCTTAAAACGCGATATCGCATCTCACTTCTATGTTACATGATAAGATATAATATTCATTGCGAAGTGTCATGTATACCTCGAATTCACATCAAAAGAATGTAAATTCGACTATTCCATCCTATGAAATAGCCTTTGCAGATGTCTACGTATCGTAGCAAAAGAGTCCTAATGCTTCTTAAAACGAGATGTCGCATTTCATTTCTATGTTTCGTGATAAGATATAATATTCATTGCGAAGTGTTATGTATACCTCGTATTCACTCCAAACAAATGTAAATGCGACACTTGCTTGCTAGGAAATAGCGTTTGCAGATGTCTCCGCATCGAGGCCATAGAGTTCTAAGGCTTCTTAAAACGCGATATCGCACCTCACTTCTATGTTTCATGATAAGATATAATATTCATTGCGAAGTGTCATGTATAACTCGTATTCACTTCAAAAGAATGTAAACGCGACTATTCCTTGCTAGGAAATAGCGCTTGCAGATGCCTACGTATCGCAGCAATAGAGTTGTAGTGCTTCTCAAAACGCGATATCGCATCTCATTTCTATGCTTCATGATAAGATATAATATTCATTGCGAAGTGTCATGTATACCTCGTATTCACTCCAAACGAATGTAAATGCGACACTTCCTTGCTGGCAAATAGCGTATTTAGATGTCTACGTATCGTAGCAATAGAGTTCTAATGCTACTTAAATCGCGATATCGCATCTCACTTCTATGTTTCATGATAAGAAACAATATTCATTGCGAAAAGTCATGTATACCTCGTATTCACTTCAAAAGAATGTAAATGCGACTATTCCTTGCTAGGAAATGACGTCTGCAGATGCCTACGTATCGTAGCAATAAAGTTGTAGTGCTTCTCAGAACGCGATATCGCATCTCATTTCTATGCTTCATGATAAGATATAATATTCATCGCGAAGTGTTATGTATAGCTCGTCTACACCATAAGTAAACGTAAGTGCGACACTTCCTTGCTAGGAAATAGCGTTTCCATTTGCTTACTTATCGGAGCAATAGTGTTCTATTGCTTCATTCAACATGATGTCGCAAGTCATTTCAATGATTCATGGTAAATTGCAATGTTCTATGCAATATGTTACATTTATCTCCATCTAGACCTTAGAAGGATGTGAATCCTATACTTACTTGCAACAGAATATCGTTTCCAGATCTCTACGTGTCCAAGCAAGACATTTCTAATACTTCAATCAGCGCGATGTCGCATCTCATTTCAACGTTTCAATGCAAAGAATCTGTAATCATATATCCATAACATTGTGCTTAACTGTTAGAGGTCTTCAATAGAATGTGAACTATATAATTCCATGCAACGGTATGGCGCTCCGTAGTGTCTATCTGTTAAAGCAATCGAGCTAGAATTCTCCATGCAATGCGCTGGCGCATCCCATTTCATCGTTTCAAAGTAAGAATGCTGTAATCTCTTATGCATAGCTCTATGCTTATCTGCTTTAAAACTTCATAAGAATGTAAGTTCTACAGCTCCATGCAACAGGATTGCCCTTCGTAGTGTCTACATGTCGAGACAATAGAGTACTAATGCATTATACAATGCCATGACTCATCTCATTTCAACGTTTCGAATTAAGTAAGCTGTAATCATCTATGAAAAGCATTATAATTATCTGCTTCTACTCTACAATAGAATGTGAATTCTATAGATCCAAGCAACAGGAGGGCAGGCTCTCCACCATCCTACTGCCTGCCCTGATGCGGGCAAAGGATTCCCAGGGCCACTAAAACCGCGACCAACATCTATCTTATACTCTAACCGATTCATCGTTATGCGTTTTCCATTAAGCTTGCCGGGATCAGTGATATTAATTCGCTCAATCTAAATTATTATTTTCTTTTTAAGTTTCTCGATTTTTTTAGTTTCTCTCACGATATCGTCTATTTCGTTGTACCTTACCCTTACAGTATGGTATATAATCTGTTGTTTGATATTTCTAGGATTTCCTCTTAATAAATGCAATGCTTCCACATATTCTCTTTCTCTTTCTCTTTAGTTACATTGTTGTTATTTTATGCTTTTCACCCTCCACATTCACTCTCTACACCATCTAGGAACAGGCGTTATACGATTACTGCAGGATGACGCCCCGGTCTCGTTACACCGAGATCGAGTGTTCTCTCTTGCATCCGTTGATTTATATATGTTATATATTGGAGAATATTTCCTCTTATCCTTTGTATTTTTCGAATGAAATTACATTGACAGAAGTACGAGCTAGTTCTGCACGCCTATTTGAAACAACATTAAATCACCTTGTTAAACAATAATATATTAAATGTGACTTGGACTTTTCAATTTGAATTTATAAACATCTAACAGGTAAATATGTTTTTCTTACTATTCATATCATTATACATTCAGTGATTTATTGTGTGCAGTGATTTGATATATTAACTGCTTGATTATATTTTGCAATGAACTTTGCGTACCAAACATTGTTTTTACTCCTGATGGGAGTGGATAGTTCATCGTTTTATATTCTTATATCGCATTGATTATAAAAGTATATGACATCCTTTTTATGCAGTCATGTATAATTAAGTACTGTGACGGTTTTTCCCGTTACAATCCGCAAGAAAAGGGTATATAGAACCAATAATAACGGGGTATCCAGAAGTTTAGTCCGGGGTTATATCGGGGTACAGAATATCCTCGTGCTTCGGCAACGCGAAGTACAGAGCAATAAATTTCCTATCCAGCAAGTATTTCGAAGCTGCGAGGTTGGGACTTTTTGGGCGCCAGCTACTCAAGAAGTAGCAGAAACTAATAAACCACGCAACCCGGGGAAACCCGGTGCAAGATAACCCTGGAAATTTCGAAATACTCTTTCGCTCGACTGCTTCTAGCCGAGTGCGCAAATTAGGGTCGCGGGATACTGAACTCACGGCTTCTTTCTAGATTGCCTCGACGCGGTATTACAAAAGGGTATACGACACGCCGCGAATGACCGGGGATCACCACCCGTTATACAATACAAATTACAATACGCGATATCACAATTGCGGCAGGGAACAAATGGGACGCTTTAGCGTATAAGGACTCACGTTCTCGTTTCCAACAAGTATGGATTTCGTTCAGTCCGTCTACCTCTCTCTCTCTCTCTCTCTCTCTCTCTCTCTCTCTCTCTCGCTAAGTAGTCGCTAAGTCGTTCAGAAGAATAAGAGGCTGTCTTCGTGCTGGCTAGCTCATTATATAGGTTTGCTGGGGGTCTTCGGATCCCCTTAGATCCTCCATAGGGCTCCTTGATGGGGTAGGGCCATACGCTTCGGTATTGTTCGGGGCATCGATCGGTGGATTTCGGCGATCATCCCTGATCGCCCCCTCTGGTGTGTCTAGAGGGGGTCCTCTGGATTATTTGAACTGCGGCGCGTGTCGCGCGCCGCGCTTTCCACGGCTCACCTGCAATTCCGCTGCGCATCTTGAGTTTTCCTCTCCATGGGCTCAAGGGAGGGGTAGAGGTCCTTCTCACACCCGAGAACCATCCTGTTTGTCTCCATGGACTATGGCAGCGGTCTTATCGTTGCAGAGCTCTGGATCGTATCCTTCGGGCTTCAGGGTCTCTTCTTGCTCACTTCCCGACTCCTCCACCTTCGAGCCCGTCGCGCTACCTCGGCGCACAGCCCTTCCGCGAACCTGCGGTCTTATTATCCGCCGAAGAGGCGTCTTATGGGTCGCTTCTTCCATCAGCTCGCCAGTCTTATCCGTCGAACGGAGAGAGAGGAACGAACGGGGGGGGGGGGGGGGGGGGGGGGAGGTTCTACCATCGTGTATTTCACGCTCCTCGCAAATACAGCTATCGCAATGGTCCGTGTCGCGCTTCTCGCATGGGTGGTGATCTGCGAGCTAGTCTAACCGAAGCAGGGGGGGGGGGGGTGAGCGAGCCTTGTGACGTCACCACGTCACAGTACATACAAATTTGCGATTAAGTAGCTATGTGTTCAAATTCAATTCCGAATAATGCACTAAAAAGCATCCCAGATAACAAACGGCAAGATGGTAGCGACACCATGCCGGCACTATATTGCCACTTCCGAGGAGTGTCAACTGATTCGTAGTCATCTGTGACCGGATTCGTTAACTAAAATGCCAGAACGTGTTACCAGCACGTTCTAGACAAGCGAATCGCGCAGCACCAGCACCATGGTGACACGCGTATCATCGCTCCATTCATGAATCTCCTCAGCAATGACGCAGGATCACATTTGGCAATGGGGAACCTGTGCTTTCATACAAATTAGAACCGTTAGATGTCAGTAGATGTGCAGCATATGAGTATTGGTAGACATTTTGATGGTCGTTTTCCTATATTTATAGTTATTGAGCGAGTCGTATATATTTCTTTCAATCCATCATAGACTAAAAATATTAATTATAAAAAAAATATTACTTATAAAATAAAAATTCATGCTGTTGCGTCCCTAACTTCGCCTTGTGTAATTTTTGAAATAACATGCTGTCATCGTATTTAATGTAACCCTCAATTGCATGAATTTGCAACAATAAATTGAAGAAAATATATATAAAATAAGTGTGTATATTTTTATGACAAAGTAATTATCGACTTTATGGAAAAAATCGCCCTATCGAACTAGTTTATAGAAAATAATAAAATCGAGTTCTTATATCTTTGTTTTGTGCCGGTGTATCTATTTTGGAATCAAAATAAGTAAATTGCACAGTTTAGTTATTTTTCATATTTGCTTATAATTTTTATGGAAACAGCTTCCCCATTAGTAAATGTCAGCCTACGCCACAACCACGCGTGTAGCTATGGTGAGCTGATAGTGTCATTGTCACGGCCGTGTTGCCCGTGTGCTATATCTCGGTGCTTTAATAGAGATATCTAGGAACATAAGTAATTTGTAAATAACACATCTTTTCTCTTTGAAATATTTGCCTTTGCATAGAATAGAACGTATAGATATAATGGCCTGTTTTGTACCCATTTCGGTCCAATTCTATTATAGCCTTTGAGCAGAAGTAATATTGATTATACTTGATTTTTGCAATAGTTCTTTGATTAACAGATTTTATTAACCTAGAATCATCGTTTGACGGATGTATCAATCTACTTTGTAGCTCCATCAGTTTCTTTTTCTGCTCGCTACTTTCCATTTTCAGTTCCGTATACTTATCCTTTATCACCATCATATATGTTGCGTAAAATTACAATAACTTTTTTGTCCTCAAATTTTGCAGATATTTCAATTAAATTTCCTTTGATTAAATAAACTGAAATTAAAGAACAGTGGCACGTACCATTTCTTGGAAACGTTGTATCGTAATTTGCATCTGACTGTTTTGAAAGGCAAAGCACTTTACTTAACGTTTGCAATGATTCGGTTAGCGAAATAAAGTAATATTCTACTTTCGAAATTGTTGGCTCTTGTAATTCTAAGGCAAATATATTCATCTGTCGACATCGTGAACATTGTTTTTTGGCAAAATTCCAGAAAAACAAATATACTATGAGTAAAATAATAAACATCATAATATTAAATTTAACTCTGTTCATCGTTGCCTTGTTGGACACATCCATAACAATATACAGGGTGGGGCAGTAATAAGTAGCACCTCAGATATCCACGAAACTATAAGTTTCATAGAAGTTTTTGCTAATATAAAATTCCATAGTACAAAGGGGCCATCCGTTGATGAAAATAGTTTTTTTGTAAGTGGAGTTATGTTGGACATATGAAGGTTACCTTCATTTTTTAAAATGAATTGGTATGTCCATTCTTCCGTAATACGATAGAGCATTTTAAAGCAAGTTTAACGATCTGTAACATGAAGGCATTGAAGGTTACAAAAAGTAAAGAAAGGCGATAATACTCACGGTTTTGATAGTAAATGAAACATACGTATTGTGAACAGTGGTGCAAGGCGTAATACTTACCGTTTACTTCACTGTGAATAAACACTTTTCGAAGGGCATTTCAATAGTTTGCAGCATAAGTTAAACATGATAAGATTAGTATTGAAAAATCGGTTCGAATACGTTTGGTTAGGCTGTTTTTTGTGTCGTTCATTTTATATAAGTACTGAGCTGCGGATTCCTGAGGACAGCTCACAAAATTGTTGAACTATGGAAGATTATCATTGTGAATTTGAATCAAAAGGTAATTAATTTCCATTAGATTGTAAACAGATCTCAATGTTTCATTTTAGATAGTAAGATTAAATACTCTTTACAAAACTACAAGAATGGATACATACCTTTCTGTTATTATTACTTCATAAAGAATTATAATTGCAATTATATAGTTCATTACGATAAAAAATATTTCTCAGAAAATTCTAAATATTGAATAAAAGAATCAAGTAAAACATTTTTAATAATTACGAATATGAAAAATACTTGAACATTCCAATAGAAAGATGTCTAAACAGGAGCTAGAAAAGTCAAACATTCAATTTCAATTCCAGAATTCATCTATAAGAGGTAAAATGTTTCGAAAGCTTTAATTACAGTCTTTAATGCAAGCAGTTGGGCAGTATTTCAATTTTTAAGAAAATTGATGAAAGTCAACCATTTTGAAGTGGTCAGAATCTTTGTCGTTTGAGCAATAAGTGAATAACAAATAACTGCATAAATTCCAGGCTTAAAAACTTATGGATTAAATCCTATGCAGACTCGTTTATGAGCGAGTTACAAAATAATAATCCACACTAAGTAATCATTTTAAAACTTAAACGATTACATCTCGCGAACTTTCAAAGATATCAGAAGCGTGAAAAGTATGTGGTTTATCAAAAACTCTTCTAAAAGAACGGACGAAGCCAATAGAAATCTTTGTTGAAGTAAGCAAGTTCTAAAGTTCTAAGCAACGCAATGGCCCTTATCTGCCTATGTTTCATAGCAAGTAAGTTCTGAATTTCTATGAAATCCGATGGAATTCCTCACTACTAACGTTTCAAAGTAAGTTCTCAAATTCTCAATTCTACGTTTAAAACTGTGTGTGTTCTATATATCTATGTAAAGTGATGGTTCCTATTAGTTGTGATGGAAACCTATATATAGTAAGTCAGGGGAACTCGAAGGGGTTAATTATCTAAATGCTTTAAGGTGTAAAACGTACTTTAATCTAAAGCAATCTATGGTTTCAAGGTATCCGCTCACGTACAACTTTTCTTGGGCGCCAGCTGCTCAGAAAGTAGCAAAGGGATAGACTACACGACCCCGAGAACCCTGGAGCGGAACAACCCTTGAAACTTCGAAATGCTCCTCTTCTCGACTACGCCTAGCCAAGTACACACACTCAGGTCGCGAGATACTGAAGTCACGGCATGTTTACTTATGGTCTCGACGTGGGTTTAACTAACAAGGGCTACGGGAAACTACGCAACACGCCGCAAATTACCGGGTATCATAACTCGCTTCACGATATAAGATACAATATACAATATGCGACACAAGAAATGGGACGCTTTAGTGAATATGCTCTCACGTTCTCTTCTTCAGGTTCCTTGAATTCGCTGATGGTCCTCGGGTCTCCTGCATCCTCCTCGGGGCTCCTTGGTGGAGTGGGCTGTAGGCTTCGGTATTGTTCGGGTCCATCGATCAGTGGATTTCGGCGATTTCCTCTTCTCGCCCCCTTGGGTGTCCCCGAGGGGATCCTCCTGATCATTTAAATTGCGTAGCGCCTCGAGCGCCGCGCTCCCATGGCCCACCTGCAGGGCCGCTGGACTTTTGACTTCTCTTTAGGGGTTAAGGATGGTTGAGGACCTTCTCACATCCCAGAGCATTATAAAGCACAAAAGCAGATAAGCATAATGCGATGCATAGAGCTTTACAACCTTCTAACTTACTTTGAACTGTTTATATGAAATGCGATATTGAGGTGCATGAAGCATGACAAATTAAATGCTTCGGCACCTGGACATCTAGAAACGCTATCCCCGGGCAAGAAAGTGTAGGGTTCACACTCAATTCATGTGCAGAAGCAGATAAACATAACGCGATGCTATGAATATTACATCTTATCATGAAATATAGAAGTAAGATGCGCAGCCGCGTTTTACGAAGCATTAGAACTCTATTGCTTCAAAACCTTCACATATAGAAACAAAATTAAGTAGCAAGGAAAGGATGCATTTACATTCATTTGAAGTGTAGAGGAGATATACATAACGCGTTGCATTGAAATTACATCTTATCATGTGACTTAGAACTGATATGCGATATCGCGTTTTATAAAGAGTTAGAAATCTATTGCTTCGATGCGTAGACATCCAGAAACGCAATTTCCTAGCCAAGAAGTGTGGCATTTGCATTCTTTTGAAGTGTAGACGAGGAATACATAACACTTCGCAATGAATATTATATCTTATCATGAAACATACATGAGATGCGATATCGCGTTTTGGAAGCATTAGAACTCCATTGCTTCGATACGTAGTCATCTGAAAACGCATTTCCTAGCAAGGATGCGTGGCATTTTCATTCCTTTGAAGTGTAGACGATGTATGCAACACGTCCCGATGAATATTATATCTTACCATGAAACATAGAAATGAGATGCGGTATCGAGTTTTAAGAAGCATTAGATCTCCATTTCTTCGATATGTAGACATCTGGAAATGCATTTCCTAGCAAGGAAGTGTGCATTTACATTCTTTTGAAGTGTAGACGAGGTATAAATAACACTTCGTAATGAATCTTGTATTATATCATGAAACATAGAATTGCGATGCGACATCGCGTTTTAAGAAGCAATAGAACTCCACTGCTTCGATAGGTAGATATCTGCATACGCTACTTTCTGGCAAGAAAGTGTGGCATTTACATTCTTTTGAAGTGTAGTCAAGGTATGCATAACACTACGCAATGAATATTACATCTTATCACGAAACATAGAAATAGGAAGCGATATCGCGTTTTGAGACGCACTAAACCTGTATTGCTTCGATACATAGACATCTGGAAACGCATTTCCTAGCAAGGAAGTGTAGCATTTACATTCTGTTGAAGTGCGGACGAGGTATACATAATACTTCGCAATGACTGCTATATCTTATCATGAAACATAGAAATGAGATAAGATATTGCGTTTCAAGTAGCATTAGAACTCTATTGCTTCGATACGTGGAGACCAGGAAACGCTATTTCCTAGCATGGAAGTGTGGCATTTACTATCTTTTGAAGTGTAGACGAGCTATACATATCACTTCGCAATGAATATTATATCTTATCATGAAACATACAAATGAGATGCGATATCGCGCTTGAGGAAGCAATGGAACTACATTGCTTCGATACGTAGTCATCTGGAAACGCATTTCCTGGCAAGAATGTGTGGCATTCACATTCACTTGAAGTGTAGACGTGGTATACGTAACATTTCGCAATGAATATTATGTCTTATCGTACAACATAGAACTGAGGTGCGATATCGCGCTTTAAGAAGCATTAAAACGCTATTGCTTCTATACGCAGAAATCTGGAAACGCTATTCCCTAGCAAGGAAGTGTGGCATTTATATTCATTTGAAGTGTATACATCTTATACATAACACTTCGCTGTGAATATTATAACTTATCATGCAACATAGAATTGAGATGCGATATCGCGATTAAGGGAGCATTAGAACTGTATTGCTTCGATACGTAGCAATCTGGAAACGCTATTTCCTAGGAAGGAAATATGGCATTTACATTATTTTGATGTGTAAACGAGGTATGCATAACACTTCGCAGTGAATACTATATCTTATCATGAAACATAGGAGTGAGATGCGATATCGCGATCTAAGAAGCATTAGAACTCTATTGCTACGATACGTAGGCATCTGCAAACGCTATTTCCTAGCAAGGAAGATTCGTATTTACAATCTTTTGAAGCGAATACGAGGTATACATGACTCTTCGCATAGAACATTATATCTTATCGTAAAACATAGAAGTGAGATGCGATATCGCGTTTTAAGAATCATTAGAACTCTATTGCCTCGACGCGTAGAGATCTGCAGACGCTATTTCCTGGCATGGAAGTTTCGCACTTACATTCTTTTGAAGTGAATACGAGGTATACATGACACTTCGCAATGAATATTATATCTTATCACGAAACGTATAGATGAGATGCGTTATCGCGTTTTAAGAAGCATTAGAACTCTATTGCTACGATACGTAGGCATCTCCAAACGCTATTTCCTAGCAAGGAATAGTCGCATTTACATTCTTTTGAAGTGAATACGAGGTACACATGACACTTCGCAATGAATATTATATCATATCATGAAGCATAGAAATGAGATGCGATATCGCGTTTTGAGAAGCATTAGAACTCTATTGCTACGATACGTAGATATCTGGAAACGCTATTTACTAGGAAGGAAGTGTCGCCTTTACAATCTTTTGAAGTGAATACGAAGTATACAAGACACTTCACAATGAATATTATATCTTATCATGAAACATAGAAATGAGATGCGATATCGCGTTTTGAGAAGCATTAGAACTCTATTGTTTCGATACGATGATATCTGCAAACGCTATTTCCTAGAGAGGAAGTGTCGCATTTACATTCATTTGAAGTGAATACGACCTATAAGTGAAAGTTCGCAGTGAATATTATATCTTATCATGAAACATAGAAATGGGATGCGATATCGCGTTTTAAGAAGCGTTAGAAATCTATTTGTACGATACGTAGACCTCTGCAAATGCTATTTCCTAGCAAGGAAGTGTCGCATTTACATTCTTTTGAAGTGTATGCGAGGTATACATGACACTTCGCAATGAATATTATATCTTCTCATGATACATTGAAATGAGATGCGATATCGCGTTCTAAGAAGCATTAGAACTCTATTGCTTCGATACGTAGACAGCTGGAAACGCTACTGCCTAGCATGGAATTGTGGCATTTACAATCTTTCGAAGTGCAGGCGAGGTATACAACGATGTGTGGCATTTCCAGTCTTTTGAAGTGCAGATGAGGTGCACATAACACTTCGCAATGAATATTACATCTTATCATGAAACATAGAACTGCGATGCGATATCGCGGTTTGAGAAGCATTAGAACTCTATTGCTTCGAAACGTAGACATCTGGAAACGCTATTTCCTAGCAAGGATGTGTGGCATTTATATGTTTTTATTCTGTAGACGAGGTATACATAACACTTCGCAATCAATATTAAATCTTATCATGAAACGTAGAAATGCGATGCGATATCGCGTCTTAAGAAGCATTAGAACCATATTGCTTCGATACGTAGACACCTCGAAACGCATTTCCTATGCAAGGAAGTGTGGCATTTACATTCATTTGAAGTGTAGACGAGGTATACATAACCCTTCGTAATGAATATTATTTCTTACCATGAAACATAGGAATGAGATGCGATATCGCGCATTGTGAAGCACTACAACTCTATTGATACGATACGTAGATATCTGCAAACGCTATTTCCTAGCAAGTAATAGTCGCATTTACATTCTTTTGAAGTGAATCCGAGGTATACATGACACATCGCAATGAATATTATATCTTATCACGAAATATAGAAATGTGATGCGATAAACCGATTTAAGTAGCATTAGAACTCTATTGCTACGGTACGTAGACATCTGAATACGCTATTTCCCAGCAAGGAAGTGTCGCATTTACATTCGTTTGGAGTGAATACGAGGTATACATGACACTTCGCAATGAATATAATATCTTATCATGAAACAGGGAAATGAGGTGCGATATCACGTTTTAAGAAGCATTAGAACTCTATTGTTTCGATACTTAGACATATGGAAACGCTATTTTCTAGCAAGGAAGTGTCGCATTTACATTCTTTTGAAGCGAATACGAGGCATACAAGATACTTCGCAATGAATATTATGTCTTATCATGAAACATATAAATGAGATGCGATATCGCCTTTTAGGAAGCGTCAGAACGCTATTGCTACGATACGAAGATATCTGCAAACGCTATTTCCCTGCAAGGAAGAGTCGCATTTACACTCTTTTGAAGTGAATACGAGGTATACATGACACTTCGCAATGAATATTATATCTTACCATGGAACACAGATGTGAGATGCGATATCGCGTTTTAAGATGCATTAGATCCCTGTTGCCTCGATGCGTAGACATCTGCAGACGCTATTTCCTAGCAAGGAATAGTCGCATTTACATTCTTTTGAAGTAAATACGAGGTATACATGTCACTTCGGATTGAATATTATAACTTATCACGAAACATAGAAATGAGATGCGATATCGCGATCTAAGAAGCATTAGAACTCTATTGCTACGATACGTAGGCATCTTCAAACGCTATTTCCTAGCAAGGGAGACACGCATTTCCATTCTTTTGAAGTGAATACGAGGTATACATGACACTTCACAAAGAACATTATATCTTATCACGAAGCACAGAAATGAGATGCTATATCGCGGTCTAAGAAGCATTAGAACTCTATTGCTACGATAAGTATTCAACTGCAAACGCTATTTCCTAGCAAGGAATTGTCGCATTTACATTCTTTTGATGTGAATACGAGGTATACATGACAATTCGCAATGAATATTATATCTTAACACGAAACGTATAGATGAGATGCGTTATCGCGTTTTAAGAAGCATTAGAACTCTATTTCTACGATACGTAGGCATCTGCAAACGCTATTTCCTAGCAAGGAAGATTCACATTTACATTCTTTTGAAGTGAATACGAGGTATACATGACACTTCGCAAAGAACATTATATCTTATCGAGAAACATAGAAGTAAGATGCGATATCGCGTTTTAAGAGGCATTAGAACTCTATTGCCTCGACGCGTAGAGATCTGCAGACGCTATTTCCTAGCATGGAAGTGTCGCACTTACATTCTTTTGAAGTGAATACGAGGTATACATGACACTTCGCAATCAACATTATATCTTATCATGTGACATAGAATTGAGATGCGATATCGCGTTTTAAGAAGCATTAGAACCCTATTGCCTCGACGCGCAGATATCTGCAAACGCTATTTCCTTGCATGGAAGTGTCGCATTTACATTCTTTTGAAGTGAATTCGAGGTATACATGTCACTTCGGAATGAATATTATAACTTATCACGAAACATAGAAATGAGATGCGATATCGCAATCTAAGAAGCATTAGAAATCTATTGCTACGGTACGTAGGCATCTGCAAACGCTATTTCCTAGCAAGGAAGATTCGTATGTACAATCTTTTGAAGTGAATACGAGGTATACATGACTCTTCGCATAGAACATTATATCTTATCGTAAAACATAGAAGTGTGATGCGATATCGCGTTTTAAAAATCATTAGAACTCTATTGCCTCGACGCGTAGAGATCTGTAGACGCTATTTCCTAGCATGGAAGTTTCGCACTTACATTCTTTTGAAGTGAATACGAGGTATACATGACACTTCGCAATGAATATTATATCTTATCACGAAACGTATAGATGAGATGCGTTATCGCGTTTTAAGAAGCATCAGAACTCTATTGCTACGATACGTAGGCATCTCCAAACGCTATTTCCTAGCAAGGAATAGTCGCATTTACATTCTTTTGAAGTGAATACGATGTATACATGACACGTCGCAATGAATATTATACCTTATCATGAAACATAGAAGTGAGATGCGATATGGCGTCTTAAGCAGTATTAGAACTCTGTGTTTACGGTACGTAGACATCTGCAAACGCTATTTCCTAGGATGGAAGTGTCGCACTTACATTCTATTGAAGTGAATACGAGGTATACATGACATTTCGCGCTGAATATTATACCTTATCATGATACGTAGAAGTGAGATGCGATATCGTGTTTTAACAAGGTTTAGAACTCTATTGCTTGGATACATAGACATCTGCAAACGCTATTTCCTAGCAAGGAGGTGTCGCATTTACATTCATTTGAAGTGAATACGATGTATACATGACACATCGCAATGGATAATATATTCTATCATGAAACATAGAAATCAGATGCGATATCGCATTTTAAGCAGTATCAGAACTCTATTGCAACGATACGTAGATATCTGGAGACGCTACTTCCTAGCAAGGAAGTGTCGCATTTACATTCTTCTGAAGTGAATACGAGACATACATGACACTTCGCAATGAACATTTTGTCTTATAATGAAACATAGATGTGAGATGCTATATCGCGTTTTAAGAAGCATTAGAACTCTATTGCCTCGACGCGTAGACATCTGCAGACGCTATTTCCTAGCATGGAAGTGTCGCATTTACATTCTTTTGTATTGAATACGAGGTGGACATGACACTTCGCAATGAATATTATATCTTATCATGAAACATAGAAGAGAGATGCGATATCGCGATTTAAGTAGCATTAGAACTCTATTGCTACGATACGTAGACATCTGCAAACGCTATTTCCTAGCAAGCAATAGTCGCATTTAGTTTCTTTTGAATTGAATACGAGGTGTACATGACACTTCGCAATGAATATTATATCTTATCACGAAACATAGAAATGAGACGCGATATCGCGATTTAAGTAGCATTAGAACTCTATTGCTACGACACGTAGGCATCTGCAAACGCTATTTCCTAGCAAGGAATAGTCGCATTTACATTCTTTTGAAGTGAATACGAGGTATACATGACACATCGCAATGAATATTACACTTTATGATGAAACATAGAAGTGAGATGCGATATCGCATTTTAAGAAGCATTAGAACTCTATTGCTACGATACGTAGACATCTGAATACGCTATTTCCTAGCAAGGAAGTGTGGCATTTACATTCGATTGGAGTGAATGCGAGGTATACATGACACTTCGCAATGAATATTATATCTCATCATGAAACATAGAAATGAGATGCGATATCGCGTTTTAAGAAGAGTCAGAACTATATTGCTACGATACGTAGACCTCTGCAAACGCTATTTCCTAGCAAGGAAGTGTCGCATTTACATTCTTTTGAAGTGAGTCCGAGGTATACATCACATTTCGCAATGGATATTATGGCTTATCATGAAACATAGGAATGAGATGCGATATCGCGTTTTATGAAGCATTAGAACCCTATTGCTCCGGTACGTAGACATTTGCAAACGCTATTTCCTAGCAAGGAAGTGTCGCATTTACATTCTTTTGAAGTGAGTGGGAGGTGTACGTGACACTTCGCAATGAATATTATACCTTATCATGAAACTTAGGAATGAGATGCGATATCGCGTTTTAAGAAGCGTTAGAACTCTATTGCTACGATACGTAGACCTCTCCAAACGCTATTTCCTAGCAAGGAAGTGTCGCATTTACAATCTTTTGAAGTGAATACGAGGTATACATGACACTTCGCAATGAATATTATATCTTATCATGAAACATGGAAACGAGATGCGACATCTCGTTTTAAGATGCATTAGATCTCTATTGCTACGATACGTAGATATCTGCAAACGCTATTTCCTAGCAAGGAAGTGTCGCATTTACATTCTTTTGAAGTGAATAGGAGGTGTACGTGACACTTCGCAATGAATATTATACCTTATCATGAAGCATAGAAGTGAGATGCGATATGGCGTTTTAAGCAGTATTAGAACTCTGTGTTTACGGTACGTAGACATCTGCAAACGCTATTTCCTAGCAAGGAAGTGTCGCATTTACATTCTTTTGAAGTACATACGAGCTATACATGACACTTCGCAATGAATATTATATCTTATCATGAAACATAGAAATGAGATGCGATATCGCGTTTTAAGAAACGTTAGAACTCTATTGCTACGATATGTAGACCTCTGCAAACGCTATTTCCTAGCAAGGAAGTGTCGCATTTACATTCTTTTGAAGTGAATGCGAGAAATACATGGCACTTCGCAATGAACATTATATCTTGTCATGAAACATAGTAGTGAGATGCGATATCGCGTTTTGAGAAACATTAGAACTCTATTGCTACGATACGTAGACATCTGCAAACGCTATTTCCTAGGATGGAAGTGTCGCACTTACATTCTATTGAAGAGAATACGAGGTATACATGACATTTCGCGCTGAATATTATACCTTATCATGATACATAGAAGTGAGATGCGATATCGTGTTTTAACAAGGTTTAGAACTCTATTGCTTGGATACATAGACATCTGCAAACGCTATTTCCTAGCAAGGAGGTGTCGCATTTACATTCATTTGAAGTGAATACGATGTATACATGACACATCGCAATGGATAATATATTCTATCATGAAACATAGAAATCAGATGCGATATCGCGTTTTAAGCTGTATCAGAACTCTATTGCAACGATACGTAGATATCTGGAGACGCTACTTCCTAGCAAGGAAGTGTCGCATTTACATTCTTCTGAAGTGAATACGAGACATACATGACACTTCGCAATGAACATTTTGTCTTATAATGAAACATAGATGTGAGATGCTATATCGCGATTTAAGAAGCATTAGAACTCTATTGCCTCGACGCGTAGACATCTGCAGACGCTATTTCCTAGCATGGAAGTGTCGCATTTACATTCTTTTGTATTGAATACGAGGTGGACATGACACTTCGCAATGAATATTATATCTTATCATGAAACATAGAAGAGAGATGCGATATCGCGATTTAAGTAGCATTAGAACTCTATTGCTACGATACGTAGACATCTGCTAACGCTATTTCCTAGCAAGCAATAGTCGCATTTAGTTTCTTTTGAATTGAATACGAGGTGTACATGACACTTCGCAATGAATATTATATCTTATCACGAAACATAGAAATGAGACGCGATATCGCGATTTAAGTAGCATTAGAACTCTATTGCTACGACACGTAGGCATCTGCAAACGCTATTTCCTAGCAAGGAATAGTCGCATTTACATTCTTTTGAAGTGAATACGAGGTATACATGACACTTCGCAATGAATATTACATCTTATGATGAAACATAGAAGTGAGATGCGATATCGCATTTTAAGAAGCATTAGAACTCTATTGCTACGATACGTAGACATCTGAATACGCTATTTCCTAGCAAGGAAGTGTGGCATTTACATTCGATTGGAGTGAATGCGAGGTATACATGACACTTCGCAATGAATATTATATCTCATCATGAAACATAGAAATGAGATGCGATATCGCGTTTTAAGAAGAGTTAGAACTATATTGCTACGATACGTAGACCTCTGCAAACGCTATTTCCTAGCAAGGAAGTGTCGCATTTACATTCTTTTGAAGTGAGTACGAGGTATACATCACATTTCGCAATGAATATTATATCTTATCATGAAACATAGAAATGATATGCGATTTCCCGTTTTTAGAAGCATTAGAACTCTATTGCAACGATACGTAGACATCTGCAAACGCTATTTCCTAGCAAGGAAGTGTCGCATTTACATTCTTTTGAAGTGAATACGAGGTATACATGACACGTCGCAATGAATATTATACCTTATCATGAAACATACGAGTGTGACGCGATATCGCGTTTTAAGCAGTATTAGGACTCTATTGCTACGGTACGTAGACATATGCAAACGCTATTTCCTAGCATGGATGTGCCGCATTTACATTCATTTGAAGTGAATACGAGGCGTACATGACACTTCACAATGAATATTATATCTTATCATGAAACTTAGAAATGAGATGCGATATCCCGTTTTAAGAAGTAATAGAACTCAATTGCTTCGATACGCAGACATCTGCAATTGTTATTTCCCAGCAAGGAATTGTCGCATTTATATTCTTTTGAAGTGAATATGAGCTATACATGACACTTCGCAATGAATAATAGATCTTATCATGAAACATAGAAATGAGATGCGATATCGTGTTTTAAGAAGCTTTAGAACACTATTGCTTCGAAACGTAGACATTTGCAAACGCTATTAGCTTGCCAGGAAGTGTCGCATTTACATTCATTTGAAGTGTATGCGAGGTATACATGACACATCGCAATGAATAATATATCTTATCATGAAACATGGAACTGAGATACGATATCCCTTTTTAAGAAGCATTAGAACTCTATTGTTTGCGTACGTAGACATCTGCAGACGCTATTTACTAGCAAGCAAGTGTCGCATTTACATTCTTTTGAAAGGAATAAGGGGTATACATGACGCTTCGCAATGAATATTATATCTTATCATGAAACATAGAAATGAGATGCGATATCGCGTTTTAAGAAACGTTAGAACTCTATTGCTACGATATGTAGACCTCTGCAAACGCTATTTCCTAGCAAGCAAGTGTCGCATTTACATTCTTTTGTAGTGAATTCGAGGTATGCATGACACTTCGCAATGAACATTATATCTTATCATGAAACATAGAAGTGAGAGGCGATATCGCGGTTTAAGAAGCATTAGATCCCTAATGCTACGACACGTAGGCATCTGCAAACGTTACTTCCCAACAAGGAAGTGTCGCATTTACATCCATTTGAAGTGAATACGATCTATACATGACACTTCGCAGTGAATATTATATCTTATCACGAAACATAGATATGAGATGCGATATCGCGATCTAAGAAGTACTAGAATTCTATTGCTACAATACGTAGGCATCTGCAAACGCTATTTCCTAGCAAGGAATAGTCGCATTTACATTCTTCTGAAGTGAATACGAGGTTTACATGTCACTTCGGAATGAATATTATAACTTGTCACGAAGCATAGAAATGAGATGCGATATCGCAATCTATGAAGCATTAGAATTCTATTGCTACAATACGTAGGCATCTGCAAACGCTATTTCCTAGCAAGGAATAGTCGCATTTACATTCTTTTGAAGTGAACGCGAGGTGTACATTACACTTCGCAAAGAATATTACATCTTATCACGAAACATAGAAATGAGATGCGATATCGCGATTTAAGTAGCATTAGAACCCTATTCCTACGATACGTAGACATCTGCAAACGCTATTTCCTAGGATGCAATAGTCGCATTTACATTCTTTTGAAGTGAATACGAGGTATACATGACACTTCGCAATGAATATTACATCTTATCACGAAACATAGAAATGAGATGCGATATCGCGTTTGAAGAAGCATTAGAACTCTATTGCCTCGACGCGTAGCCATCTGCAAACGCTATTTCCTAGGATGCAATAGTCGCATTTACATTCTTTTGAAGTGAATACGAGGTATACATGACACTTCGCAATGAATATTACATCTTATCACGAAACATAGAAATGAGATGCGATATCGCGATTTAAGTAGCATTAGAAATCTATTGCTACGATACGTAGACATCTCAATACGCTATTTCCTAGCATGGAAATGTCGCATTTACATTCGTTTGGAGTGAATACGAGGTATACATGATGCTTCGCAATCAATATTATATCTTATCATGAAGCAAAGAAATGAGATGCGATATCGCGTTTTGAGAAGCATTAGAAATCTATTGCTACGATACGTAGACATCTGCAAACGCTATTTCCTAGGATGGAAGTGTCGCATTTACATTCTGTTGAAGTGAATTCGACGTATACACGACACTTCGGAATGAATATTATATCTTATCACGAAACATATAAATGAGATGCGATATCGCGATTTAAGTAGCATTAGAACTCTATTGCTACGATACGTAGGCACCTGCAGACAATATTTCCTAGCAAGGAAGTGTCGCTTTTACATTCTTTAGATTTGAATACGAGGTATACATGACACTTCGCAATGAATATTGTATCTTATCATGAAACATTGAAATGAGACGCGATATCGCGCTTTAATAAGCATTAGTACACTATTACTTCGATACGTAGACATCTGCAAACGCTATTTCCTAGGAAGGAAGTGTCGCATTTACATTCATTTGAAGTGAATACGAGGAATAAGTTACACTTCGCAATGGATATTATATCTTATCATGAAATATAGAAATCAGATGCGATATCGAGTTTTAAGAAGCATTGGAACTCTATTGCTACGATTCGTAGATATCTGGAGACGCTATTTCCTAGCACGGAAGTGGCGCATTTACATTAATTTGATGTGCATACGTGGTATACACGACAATTCGCAATGAATATTATATCTTTTCCTGAAACATAGAAATGAGATGCGATATCGCGTTATAAGAAGCATTAGAACTCTATTGCTACGATACGTAGATATCTGGAGACGCTATTTCCTAGAAAGGAAGGAGAACACCTCGCAATGAATATTATATCTTATCATGAGACATAGAGATGAGGTGCGATATCGCGTTTTAAGGAGAATTAGAACTCTATAGCTTCGATACAGAGATATATTGGGAACTGAATTTCCTAGAGAGGAAGTGTCGCATTTTGTGACGTCAGGCGTACCGCCTGCCACCCATCAACCTTCTCGCACCCCCCAGCATCAACCCCTGGACGCATGCAACCAGCCAAACTCGCCTGCAGAACCAGCAACTGTAAGTGTTCGCACGCGCATACCTGCACGCGCTCACTCACACCGATTTCCGCTGCCTCACTCGCACCACCGAGTATACCTGTCTCGCCCGCACCAAGGACGGGCAGCCCTATCTCCTTCGCACCGAGGATTCCGTCCAGCAGGAAGACGTAGCCGCAGCCCATCACCTGAATGGGGTCTTTTCCAATTCGGGGAACAGGATCTGCTAGAACCTATATATTACTTCTAAGCTAGGACATACATACCATATCATGACGCATATATAAGAATTCCTAGATCTATGTTACACTAAGTAAGATGCGTCCGGCATGCGGCATGCGCCGCTAGCCCCACCACGAGCCGCGGGTCCCCACTCGCTGGACCGGGCGATCTCCGCCTCGAGACGCGAGTCCCCCACTCGCGGGACCGCGATCTCCCTACCACGAGCGTTCGCGACCGTAGCGTCCCGCGAACCGAGGAGGTCAGAGACGCGTCTCCAGAGCACACACTCTGACTCGAGATCTCCTACCGAGGGGTGCAAACCTCTAGTTTTAGATCGTTAGCCACCTCAATGTGAGGTTCAGGCATCGTATTTCTATTTCCGAAAAATAGGCTCGTGTCGTAAAGCCTCCGGAGCAACGGAAAATAGTTTCACCGGACGTGATACCTCGTATTCACCTCAAAAGAATGTAAATGCGACACTACCTTCCTAGGAAATAAGGTTAGCAGATATCTACGTATCGAAGAAATAGAGCTCTAATGCTTCTTGAAACGCCATATCGTATCTCATTTCTATGTTTTATCATAAGATATAATATTCATTGCGAAGTGTCATGTATACCTCTCGTATTCAGTTCAAAAGAATGTAAGTACGACATTTCCTTGCTAGGAAATAGAGGATGCAGGTGTCTACGTATATTAGCAATAGAGTTCTAATGCTTCTCAAAACGCGATATAGCACCTCATTCCTATGTTTCATGATAAGATATAATATTCATTGCGAAGTGTCATGTATATCTCAAATTCACTTCAAAAATATGTAAATGCGACACTTCCTTGCTAGGAAATAGTGTTTGCAGATGTCTACGTATCGTAGCAATAGAGCTGTAATGCTTCTTAAAACGAGATGCAGCATTTCATTTCTATGTTTCGTGATAAGATATAATATCTATTGCGAAGTGTCATGTATACCTCTTATTCACTTCAAATGAATGTAAATGCGACACTTCCACGCTAGGAAATAGCGTTTACAGATGTCTACGTATCGTACCAATAGAGCTGTAATGCTTCTTAAAACGAGATGCCGCATTTCATTCCTATGTGTCGTGATAAGATATAATATTCATTGCGAAGTGTCATGTATAGCTCGTATTCACTTCAAAAGAATGTAAATGCGACACTTCCATGCTAGGAAATAGCGTTTCCAGATGACCACGTATCGAAAGAATAGAGTTCTAATACTTCTTAAAACGGGATGTCGCATCTCATTTCTATGTTTCATGATAAGATATAGTATCCATTGAGAGGTGTCATGTTTACCTCGTATTCACTTCAATGGAATGTAAATGCGACATTTCCTTGATAGGAAATAGAGTTTGCAGATGTCTGCGTATATTAGCAATAGAGTTCTGATGCTTCTCAAAACGCGATATAGCACCTCATTCCTATGTTTCATGATAAGATATAATATTCATTGCGAAGTGTCATGTATATCTCGTATTCACTTCAAAAGAGTGTAAATGCGACACTTCCATGCTAGGAAATAGCTTCTGCAGATGTCTACGTATCGTAGCATTAGAGTTCTTATGCTTCTTAAAACGCGATATCGCATCTCTCTTCTATGTTTCATGATAAGATATAATATTCATTGCGAAGTGTCATGTATACCTCGTATTCATTTCAAAAGAATGTAAATGCGACATTTCCATGCTAGGAAATAGCCCTTGCAGATATCTCCGCATTGATGCAATAGAGTCCTAATGCTTCTTAAGACGCGATATCGCATCTCACTTATATGTTACATGATAAGATATAATGTTCATTGTGAAGTGTCATGTATACCTCGCATACACTTCAAATTAATGTGAATGCGACAGTTCCATGCTAGGAAATAGCGTCTGCAGATGTCTCCGCGTCGAGCTAATAGAGTTCTAATGCTTCTTAGACCGCGATATCGCATCTCATTTCTATGATTCATTATAAGATATAATATTCATTGCGAAGTGTCATTGTATACCTCGTATACACATCAAAAGGATGTAAATGCGACTATTCCTTGCTAGGGCATAGCGTTTGCAGATGCCTACTTATCGTAGCAATAGCGTTCTAATGCTTCTTAGATCGCGATATCGCATCTCATTTCTATGTTTCGTGATAAGTTATAATATTCATTCCGAAGTGTCATGTAAACCTAGAATTCACTTCAAAAGAATGTAAGTGCGACTATTGATTTCTAGGAAATAGCGTTTGCAGATGTCTCCGCATCGGGGCCATAGAGTTCTAATGCTTCTTGAAACGCGATATCGCATCTCTCTTCTATGTTTCATAATAAGATATAATATTCATTGCGAAGTGTCATGTATACCACGCATTCACTCCAAACAAATGTAAATGCGACACTTCCTTGCTAGGAAATAGCGCATTCAGATGTCCACGCATCGTAGCAATAGGGTTCTAATGCTACTTAAATCGCGATATCGCATCCCATTTCTATGTTTCGTGATAAGTTATAATATTCATTCCGAAGTGTCATGTATACCTCGAATTCCCTTCAAAAGAATGTAAATGCAACACTTCCATGATAGGAAATAGCGTATTCAGATGTCTACGCATCGAGGCAGTAGAGTTCTAATGCTTCTTAAACCGCGATATCGCATCCCATTTATATGTTTCGTGATAAGATATAATGTTCATTGCGAAGTGTCATGTATACCTCGTATTCACTTCAAAAGAATGTAAATGCGACTATTCCTTGCTGGGAAATAGCGTTTGCAGATATCTCCGCATCGAGGTAATAGGGTTCTAATGCTACTTAAATCGCGATATCGCATCTCATTTCTATGTTTCGTGATAAGTTATAATATTCATTCCGAAGTGTCATGTATACCCCGAATTCCCTTCAAAAGAATGTAAATGCAACACTTCCATGCTAGGAAATAGCGTATTCAGATGTCTACGCATCGAGGCAGTAGAGTTCTAATGCTTCTTAAACCGCGATATCGCATCCCATTTATATGTTTCGTGATAAGATATAATGTTCATTGCGAAGTGTCATGTATACCTCGTATTCACTTCAAAAGAATGTAAATGCGACTATTCCTTGCTGGGAAATAGCGTTTGCAGATATCTCCGCATCGAGGTAATAGGGTTCTAATGCTTCTTAAAACGCGATATCGCATCTCACTTCTATGTTACATGATAAGATATAATATTCATTGCGAAGTGTCATGTATACCTCGAATTCACATCAAAAAAATGTAAATTCGACGATTCCATCCTATGAAATAGCCTTTGCAGATGTCTACGTATCGTAGCAAAAGAGTCCTAATGCTTCTTAAAACGAGATGTCGCATTTCATTTCTATGTTACATGATAAGATATAATGTTCATTGTGAAGTGTCATGTATACCTCGCATACACTTCAAATTAATGTGAATGCGACAGTTCCATGCTAGGAAATAGCGTCTGCAGATGTCTACGCGTCGAGCTAATAGAGTTCTAATGCTTCTTAGACCGCGATATCGCATCTCATTTCTATGATTCATTATAAGATATAATATTCATTGCGAAGTGTCATTGTATACCTCGTATACACATCAAAAGGATGTAAATGCGACTATTCCTTGCTAGGGCATAGCGTTTGCAGATGCCTACTTATCGTAGCAATAGCGTTCTAATGCTTCTTGTAAATGCGACAATTCCTTGCTAGGAAATAGCGTTTGCAGATGTCTCCGCATCGAGGCCATAGAGTTCTAAGGCTTCTTAAAACGCGATATCGCACCTCACTTCTATGTTTCATGATAAGATATAATATTCATTGCGAAGTGTCATGTATAACTCGTATTCACTTCAAAAGAATGTAAACGCGACTATTCCTTGCTAGGAAATAGCGTTTGCAGATGCCTACTTATCGTAGCAATAGCGTTCTAATGCTTCTTAGATCGCGATATCGCATCTCATTTCTATGTTTCGTGATAAGTTATAATATTCATTCCGAAGTGTCATGTAAACCTAGAATTCACTTCAAAAGAATGTAAGTGCGACTATTGATTTCTAGGAAATAGCGTTTGCAGATGTCTCCGCATCGGGGCCATAGAGTTCTAATGCTTCTTGAAACGCGATATCGCATCTCTCTTCTATGTTTCATAATAAGATATAATATTCATTGCGAAGTGTCATGTATACCACGCATTCACTCCAAACAAATGTAAATGCGACACTTCCTTGCTAGGAAATAGCGCATTCAGATGTCCACGCATCGTAGCAATAGGGTTCTAATGCTACTTAAATCGCGATATCGCATCCCATTTCTATGTTTCGTGATAAGTTATAATATTCATTCCGAAGTGTCATGTATACCTCGAATTCCCTTCAAAAGAATGTAAATGCAACACTTCCATGATAGGAAATAGTGTATTCAGATGTCTACGCATCGAGGCAGTAGAGTTCTAATGCTTCTTAAACCGCGATATCGCATCCCATTTATATGTTTCGTGATAAGATATAATGTTCATTGCGAAGTGTCATGTATACCTCGTATTCACTTCAAAAGAATGTAAATGCGACTATTCCTTGCTGGGAAATAGCGTTTGCAGATATCTCCGCATCGAGGTAATAGGGTTCTAATGCTACTTAAATCGCGATATCGCATCTCATTTCTATGTTTCGTGATAAGTTATAATATTCATTCCGAAGTGTCATGTATACCTCGAATTCCCTTCAAAAGAATGTAAATGCAACACTTCCATGCTAGGAAATAGCGTATTCAGATGTCTACGCATCGAGGCAGTAGAGTTCTAATGCTTCTTAAACCGCGATATCGCATCCCATTTATATGTTTCGTGATAAGATATAATGTTCATTGCGAAGTGTCATGTATACCTCGTATTCACTTCAAAAGAATGTAAATGCGACTATTCCTTGCTGGGAAATAGCGTTTGCAGATATCTCCGCATCGAGGTAATAGGGTTCTAATGCTTCTTAAAACGCGATATCGCATCTCACTTCTATGTTACATGATAAGATATAATATTCATTGCGAAGTGTCATGTATACCTCGAATTCACATCAAAAAAATGTAAATTCGACGATTCCATCCTATGAAATAGCCTTTGCAGATGTCTACGTATCGTAGCAAAAGAGTCCTAATGCTTCTTAAAACGAGATGTCGCATTTCATTTCTATGTTTCGTGATAAGATATAATATTCATTGCGAAGTGTTATGTATACCTCGTATTCACTCCAAACAAATGTAAATGCGACAATTCCTTGCTAGGAAATAGCGTTTGCAGATGTCTCCGCATCGAGGCCATAGAGTTCTAAGGCTTCTTAAAACGCGATATCGCACCTCACTTCTATGTTTCATGATAAGATATAATATTCATTGCGAAGTGTCATGTATAACTCGTATTCACTTCAAAAGAATGTAAACGCGACTATTCCTTGCTAGGAAATAGCGTTTGCAGATGCCTACGTATCGCAGCAATAGAGTTGTAGTGCTTCTCAAAACGCGATATCGCATCTCATTTCTATGCTTCATGATAAGATATAATATTCATTGCGAAGTGTCATGTATACCTCGTATTCACTCCAAACGAATGTAAATGCGACACTTCCTTGCTGGCAAATAGCGTATTTAGATGTCTACGTATCGTAGCAATAGAGTTCTAATGCTACTTAAATCGCGATATCGCATCTCACTTCTATGTTTCATGATAAGAAACAATATTCATTGCGAAAAGTCATGTATACCTCGTATTCACTTCAAAAGAATGTAAATGCGACTATTCCTTGCTAGGAAATGACGTCTGCAGATGCCTACGTATCGTAGCAATAAAGTTGTAGTGCTTCTCAGAACGCGATATCGCATCTCATTTCTATGCTTCATGATAAGATATAATATTCATCGCGAAGTGTTATGTATAGCTCGTCTACACCATAAGTAAACGTAAGTGCGACACTTCCTTGCTAGGAAATAGCGTTTCCATTTGCTTACTTATCGGAGCAATAGTGTTCTATTGCTTCATTCAACATGATGTCGCAAGTCATTTCAATGATTCATGGTAAATTGCAATGTTCTATGCAATATGTTACATTTATCTCCATCTAGACCTTAGAAGGATGTGAATCCTATACTTACTTGCAACAGAATATCGTTTCCAGATCTCTACGTGTCCAAGCAAGACATTTCTAATACTTCAATCAGCGCGATGTCGCATCTCATTTCAACGTTTCAATGCAAAGAATCTGTAATCATATATCCATAACATTGTGCTTAACTGTTAGAGGTCTTCAATAGAATGTGAACTATATAATTCCATGCAACGGTATGGCGCTCCGTAGTGTCTATCTGTTAAAGCAATCGAGCTAGAATTCTCCATGCAATGCGCTGGCGCATCCCATTTCATCGTTTCAAAGTAAGAATGCTGTAATCTCTTATGCATAGCTCTATGCTTATCTGCTTTAAAACTTCATAAGAATGTAAGTTCTACAGCTCCATGCAACAGGATTGCCCTTCGTAGTGTCTACATGTCGAGACAATAGAGTACTAATGCATTATACAATGCCATGACTCATCTCATTTCAACGTTTCGAATTAAGTAAGCTGTAATCATCTATGAAAAGCATTATAATTATCTGCTTCTACTCTACAATAGAATGTGAATTCTATAGATCCAAGCAACAGGAGGGCAGGCTCTCCACCATCCTACTGCCTGCCCTGATGCGGGCAAAGGATTCCCAGGGCCACTAAAACCGCGACCAACATCTATCTTATACTCTAACCGATTCATCGTTATGCGTTTTCCATTAAGCTTGCCGGGATCAGTGATATTAATTCGCTCAATCTAAATTATTATTTTCTTTTTAAGTTTCTCGATTTTTTTAGTTTCTCTCACGATATCGTCTATTTCGTTGTACCTTACCCTTACAGTATGGTATATAATCTGTTGTTTGATATTTCTAGGATTTCCTCTTAATAAATGCAATGCTTCCACATATTCTCTTTCTCTTTCTCTTTAGTTACATTGTTGTTATTTTATGCTTTTCACCCTCCACATTCACTCTCTACACCATCTAGGAACAGGCGTTATACGATTACTGCAGGATGACGCCCCGGTCTCGTTACACCGAGATCGAGTGTTCTCTCTTGCATCCGTTGATTTATATATGTTATATATTGGAGAATATTTCCTCTTATCCTTTGTATTTTTCGAATGAAATTACATTGACAGAAGTACGAGCTAGTTCTGCACGCCTATTTGAAACAACATTAAATCACCTTGTTAAACAATAATATATTAAATGTGACTTGGACTTTTCAATTTGAATTTATAAACATCTAACAGGTAAATATGTTTTTCTTACTATTCATATCATTATACATTCAGTGATTTATTGTGTGCAGTGATTTGATATATTAACTGCTTGATTATATTTTGCAATGAACTTTGCGTACCAAACATTGTTTTTACTCCTGATGGGAGTGGATAGTTCATCGTTTTATATTCTTATATCGCATTGATTATAAAAGTATATGACATCCTTTTTATGCAGTCATGTATAATTAAGTACTGTGACGGTTTTTCCCGTTACAATCCGCAAGAAAAGGGTATATAGAACCAATAATAACGGGGTATCCAGAAGTTTAGTCCGGGGTTATATCGGGGTACAGAATATCCTCGTGCTTCGGCAACGCGAAGTACAGAGCAATAAATTTCCTATCCAGCAAGTATTTCGAAGCTGCGAGGTTGGGACTTTTTGGGCGCCAGCTACTCAAGAAGTAGCAGAAACTAATAAACCACGCAACCCGGGGAAACCCGGTGCAAGATAACCCTGGAAATTTCGAAATACTCTTTCGCTCGACTGCTTCTAGCCGAGTGCGCAAATTAGGGTCGCGGGATACTGAACTCACGGCTTCTTTCTAGATTGCCTCGACGCGGTATTACAAAAGGGTATACGACACGCCGCGAATGACCGGGGATCACCACCCGTTATACAATACAAATTACAATACGCGATATCACAATTGCGGCAGGGAACAAATGGGACGCTTTAGCGTATAAGGACTCACGTTCTCGTTTCCAACAAGTATGGATTTCGTTCAGTCCGTCTATCTCTCTCTCTCTCTCTCTCTCTCTCTCTCTCTCTCTCTCTCTCTCTCGCTAAGTAGTCGCTAAGTCGTTCAGAAGAATAAGAGGCTGTCTTCGTGCTGGCTAGCTCATTATATAGGTTTGCTGGGGGTCTTCGGATCCCCTTAGATCCTCCTTAGGGCTCCTTGATGGGGTAGGGCCATACGCTTCGGTATTGTTCGGGGCATCGATCGGTGGATTTCGGCGATCTTCCCTGATCGCCCCCTCTGGTGTGTCTAGAGGGGGTCCTCTGGATTATTTGAACTGCGGCGCGTGTCGCGCGCCGCGCTTTCCACGGCTCACCTGCAATTCCGCTGCGCATCTTGAGTTTTCCTCTCCATGGGCTCAAGGGAGGGGTAGAGGTCCTTCTCACACCCGAGAACCATCCTGTTTGTCTCCATGGACTATGGCAGCGGTCTTATCGTTGCAGAGCTCTGGATCGTATCCTTCGGGCTTCAGGGTCTCTTCTTGCTCACTTCCCGACTCCTCCACCTTCGAGCCCGTCGCGCTACCTCGGCGCACAGCCCTTCCGCGAACCTGCGGTCTTATTATCCGCCGAAGAGGCGTCTTATGGGTCGCTTCTTCCATCAGCTCGCCAGTCTTATCCGTCGAACGGAGAGAGAGGAACGAACGGGGGGGGGGGGGGGGGGGGAGGTTCTACCATCGTGTATTTCACGCTCCTCGCAAATACAGCTATCGCAATGGTCCGTGTCGCGCTTCTCGCATGGGTGGTGATCTGCGAGCTAGTCTAACCGAAGCAGGGGGGGGGGGGGGTGAGCGAGCCTTGTGACGTCACCACGTCACAGTACATACAAATTTGCGATTAAGTAGCTATGTGTTCAAATTCAATTCCGAATAATGCACTAAAAAGCATCCCAGATAACAAACGGCAAGATGGTAGCGACACCATGCCGGCACTATATTGCCACTTCCGAGGAGTGTCAACTGATTCGTAGTCATCTGTGACCGGATTCGTTAACTAAAATGCCAGAACGTGTTACCAGCACGTTCTAGACAAGCGAATCGCGCAGCACCAGCACCATGGTGACACGCGTATCATCGCTCCATTCATGAATCTCCTCAGCAATGACGCAGGATCACATTTGGCAATGGGGAACCTGTGCTTTCATACAAATTAGAACCGTTAGATGTCAGTAGATGTTCAGCATATGAGTATTGATAGACATTTTGATGGTCGTTTTCCTATATTTATAGTTATTGAGCGAGTCGTATATATTTCTTTCAATCCATCATAGACTAAAAATATTAATTATAAAAAAAATATTACTTATAAAATAAAAATTCATGCTGTTGCGTTCCTAACTTCGCCTTGTGTAATTTTTGAAATAACATGCTGTCATCGTATTTAATGTAACCCTCAATTGCATGAATTTGCAACAATAAATTGAAGAAAATATATATAAAATAAGTGTGTATATTTTTATGACAAAGTAATTATCGACTTTATGGAAAAAATCGTCCTATCGAGCTAGTTTATAGAAAATAATAAAATCGAGTTCTTATATCTTTGTTTTGTGCCGGTGTATCTATTTTGGAATCAAAATAAGTAAATTGCACAGTTTAGTTATTTTTCATTTTTGCTTATAATTTTTATGGAAACAGCTTCCCCATTAGTAAATGTCAGCCTACGCCACAACCACGCGTGTAGCTATGGTGAGCTGATAGTGTCATTGTCACGGCCGTATTGCCCGTGTGCTATATCTCGGTGCTTTAATAGAGATATCTAGGAACATAAGTAATTTGTAAGTAACACATCTTTTCTCTTTGAAATATTTGCCTTTGCATAGAATAGAACGTATAGATATAATGGCCTGTTTTGTAACCATTACGGTCCAATTCTATTATAGCCTTTGAGCAGAAGTAATATTGATTATACTTGATTTTTGCAATAGTTCTTTGATTAACAGATTTTATTAACCTAGAATCATCGTTTGACGGATGTATCAATCTACTTTGTAGCTCCATCAGTTTCTTTTTCTGCTCGCTACTTTCCATTTTCAGTTCCGTATACTTATCCTTTATCACCATCATATATGTTGCGTAAAATTACAATAACTTTTTGTCCTCAAATTTTGCGGATATTTCAATTAAATTTCCTTTGATTAAATAAACTGAAATTAAAGAACAGTGGCAAGTACCATTTCTTGGAAACGTTGTATCGTAATTTGCATCTGACTGTTTTGAAAGGCACGCACTTTACTTAACGTTTGCAATGATTCGGTTAGCGAAATAAAGAAATATTCTACTTTCGAAATTGTTGGCTCTTGTAATTCTAAGGCAAATATATTCATCTGTCGACATCGTGAACATTGTTTTTTGGCAAAATTCCAGAAAAACAAATATACTATGAGTAAAATAATAAACATCATAATATTAAATTTAACTCTGTTCATCGTTGCCTTGTTGGACACATCCATAACAATATACAGGGTGGGGCAGTAATAAGTAGCACCTCAGATATCCACGAAACTATAAGTTTCATAGAAATTTTTGCTAATATAAAATTGCATAGTACAAAGGGGCCATCCGTTGATGAAAATAGTTTTTTTGTAAGTGGAGTTATGTTGGACATATGAAGGTTACCTTCATTTTTTAAAATGAATTGGTATGTCCATTCTTCCGTAATACGATAGAGCATTTTAAAGCAAGTTTAACGATCTGTAACATGAAGGCATTGAAGGTTACAAAAAGTAAAGAAAGGCGATAATACTCACGGTTTTGATAGTAAATGAAACATACGTATTGTGAACAGTGGTGCAAGGCGTAATACTTACCGTTTACTTCACTGTGAATAAACACTTTTCGAAGGGCATTTCAATAGTTTGCAGCATAAGTTAAACATGATAAGATTAGTATTGAAAAATCGGTTCGAATACGTTTGGTTAGGCTGTTCTTTGTGTCGTTCATTTTATATAAGTACTGAGCTGCGGATTCCTGAGGACAGCTCACAAAATTGTTGAACTATGGAAGATTATCATTGTGAATTTGAATCAAAAGGTAATTTCCATTAGATTGTAAACAGATCTCAATGTTTCATTTTAGATAGTAAGATTAAATACTCTTTACAAAACTACAAGAATGGATACATACCTTTCTGTTATTATTACTTCATAAAGAATTATAATTGCAATTATATAGTTCATTACGATAAAAAATATTTCTCAGAAAATTCTAAATATTAAATAAAAGAATCAAGTAAAACATTTTTAATAATTACGAATATGAAAAATACTTGAACATTCCAATAGAAAGATGTCTAAACAGGAGCTAGAAAAGTCAAACTTTCAATTTCAATTCCAGAATTCATCTATAAGAGGTAAAATGTTTCGAAAGCTTTAATTACAGTCTTTAATGCAAGCAGTTGGGCAGTATTTCAATTTTTAAGAAAATTGATGAAAGTCAACCATTTTGAAGTGGTCAGAATCTTTGTCGTTTGAGCAATAAGTGAATAACAAATAACTGCATAAATTCCAGGCTTAAAAACTTATGGATTAAATCCTATGCAGACTCGTTTATGAGCGAGTTACTAAATAATAATCCACACTAAGTAATCATTTTAAAACTTAAACGATTACATCTCGCGAACTTTCAAAGATATCAGAAGCGCGAAAAGTATGTGGTTTATCAAAAACTCTTCTAAAAGAACGGACGAAGCCAATAGAAATCTTTGTTGAAGTAAGCAAGTTCTAAAGTTCTAAGCAACGCGGTGGCCCTTATCTGCCTATGTTTCATAGCAAGTAAGTTCTGAATTTCTATGAAATCCGATGGAATTCCTCACTACTAACGTTTCAAAGTAAGTTCTCAAATTCTCAATTCTACGTTTAAAACTGTGTGTGTTCTATATATCTATGTAAAGTGATGGTTCCTATTAGTTGTGACGGAAACCTATATATAGTAAGTCAGGGAAACTCGAAGGGGTTAATTATCTAAATGCTTTAAGGTGTAAAACGTACTTTAATCTAAAGCAATCTATGGTTCCAAGGTATCCGCTCACGTACAACTTTTCTTGGGCGCCAGCTGCTCAGAAAGTAGCAAAGGGATAGACTACACGACCCCGAGAACCCTGGAGCGGAACAACCCTTGAAACTTCGAAATGCTCCTCTTCTCGACTACGCCTAGCCAAGTACACACACTCAGGTCGCGAGATACTGAAGTCACGGCATGTTTACTTATGGTCTCGACGTGGGTTTAACTAACAAGGGCTACGGGAAACTACGCAACACGCCGCAAATTACCGGGTATCATAACTCGCTTCACGATATAAGATACAATATACAATATGCGACACAAGAAATGGGACGCTTTAGTGAATAAGCTCTCACGTTCTCTTCTTCAGGTTCCTTGAATTCGCTGATGGTCCTCGGGTCTCCTGCATCCTCCTCGGGGCTCCTTGGTGGAGTGGGCTGTAGGCTTCGGTATTGTTCGGGTCAATCGATCAGTGGATTTCGGCGATTTCCTCTTCTCGCCCCCTTGGGTGTCCCCGAGGGGATCCTCCTGGTCATTTAAATTGCGTAGCGCCTCGAGCGCCGCGCTCCCATGGCCCACCTGCAGGGCCGCTGGACTTTTGACTTCTCTTTAGGGGTTAAGGATGGTTGAGGACCTTCTCACATCCCAGAGCATTATAAAGCACAAAAGCAGATAAGCATAATGCGATGCATAGAGCTTTACAACCTTCTAACTTACTTTGAACTGTTTATATGAAATGCGATATTGAGGTGCATGAAGCATGACAAATTAAATGCTTCGGCACCTGGACATCTAGAAACGCTATCCCCGGGCAAGAAAGTGTAGGGTTCACACTCAATTCATGTGCAGAAGCAGATAAACATAACGCGATGCTATGAATATTACATCTTATCATGAAATATAGAAGTAAGATGCGCAGCCGCGTTTTACGAAGCATTAGAACTCTATTGCTTCAAAACCTTCAGATATAGAAACAAAATTAAGTAGCAAGGAAATGATGCATTTACATTCATTTGAAGTGTAGAGGAGATATACATAACGCGTTGCATTGAAATTACATCTTATCATGTGACTTAGAACTGATATGCGATATCGCGTTTTATAAAGAGTTAGAAATCTATTGCTTCGATGCGTAGACATCTAGAAACGCAATTTCCTAGCCAAGAAGTGTGGCATTTGCATTCTTTTGAAGTGTAGACGATGTATGCAACACGTCCCGATGAATATCATATCTTACCATGAAACATAGAAATGAGATGCGGTATCGAGTTTTAAGAAGCATTAGATCTCCATTTCTTCGATATGTAGACATCTGGAAATGCATTTCCTAGCAAGGAAGTGTGCATTTACATTCTTTTGAAGTGTAGACGAGGTATAAATAACACTTCGTAATGAATCTTATATTATATCATGAAACATAGAATTGCGATGCGACATCGCGTTTTAAGAAGTAATAGAACTCCACTGCTTCGATAGGTAGATATCTGCATACGCTACTTTCTGGCAAGAAAGTGTGGCATTTACATTCTTTTGAAGTGTAGTCAAGGTATGCATAACACTACGCAATGAATATTACATCTTATCACGAAACATAGAAATAGGAAGCGATATCGCGTTTTGAGACGCATTAAACCTGTATTGCTTCGATAGGTAGACATCCGGGAACGCTATTGCCCAGCAAGGAAGTGTAACATTTACATTCCTTTGGAATGTAGAGGAGGTATACATAACACATCGCAATGATTATTATATCTTATCATAAAACATAGAACTGATATACGTTATCGCGTTTTAGGAAGCATTAGATCTCTATTGCTTCGATACATAGACATCTGGAAACGCATTTCCTAGCAAGGAAGTGTAGCATTTACATTCTGTTGAAGTGTGGACGAGGTATACATAACACTTCGCAATGACTGCTATATCTTATCATGAAACATAGAAATGAGATAAGATATTGCGTTTCAAGTAGCATTAGAACTCTATTGCTTCGATACGTGGAGACCAGGAAACGCTATTTCCTAGCATGGAAGTGTGGCATTTACTATCTTTTGAAGTGTACACGAGCTATACATATCACTTCGCTATGAATATTATATCTTATCATGAAACATAGAAATGAGATGCGATATCGCGTTTTGAGAAGCATTAGAACTCTATTGTTTCGATATGATGATATCTTCAAACGCTATTTCCTAGAGAGGGAGTGTCGAATTTACATTCATTTGAAGTGAATACGACCTATAAGTGAAAGTTCGCAGTGAATATTATATCTTATCATGAAACATAGAAATGAGATGCGATATCGCGTTTTAAGGAGTGTCAGAACGCTGTTGCTACGATACGAAGACATCTGCAAACGCTATTTCCTAGAAAGGAAGTGTCGCATTTACATTCATTTGAACTGAGTACGAGCTATAAGTGAAAGTTCGCAATGACTATTATATCTTATCATGAAACATAGAAATGGGATGCGATATCGCGTTTTAAGAAGCGTTAGAAATCTATTAGTACGATACGTAGACCTCTGCAAATGCTATTTCCTAGCAAGGAAGTGTCGCATTTACATTCTTTTGAAGTGAATAGGCGGTGTACGTGACCCTTCGCAATGAATGTTATACCTTATCATGAAACATAGAAGAGAGATGCGATATCGCGTTTTAAGCAGTATTACAATTCTATTGCTACGGTAGGTAGACATATGCAAACGCTATTTCCTAGCAAGGATGTGTCGCATTTACTTTCTTTTGAAGTGAATACGAGGTACACGTGACATTTCACAATGACTGTTATAACTCATCACGAAACATAGAAATGAGATGCGATATCGCGATTTAAGCAGCATAAGAACTCTATTGCTACGATACGTAGACATCTGCAAACGATATTTCATAGCAAGGTACAGTCGCATTTAAATTCTTTTGAAGTGAATACGAGGTATACATGACACTTCGCAATGAATATTATATCTTATCATGAAACAGGAAAATGAGGTGCGACATCACGTTTTAAGAAGCATTAGAAGTCTATTGTTTCGATACTTAGACATTTGGAAACGCTATTTCCTAGCAAGGAATTGTCGCATTTACATTCTTATGAAGTGAATACGAGGTATACATGACACTTCGCAATGAATATTATATCTAATCATGAAACCGGGAATGAGGTGCGACATCACGTTTTAAGAAGCGTTGGAACTCTATTGCTTCGATACTCGAAACATCTCGAAACGCTATTTCCTAGTAAGTAAGTGTCGCATTTACATTCTTTTGATGCGAATGCGAGATATACATCACATTTCGCAATGAGTATCATGAAACATAGAAATGAGATGCGATATCGCGTTTTAAGAAGCATTAGAAATCTATTGCTACTGTACGAAGACATCTGCAAAAGCTATTTCCTATTGAGGAAGTGTCGCATTCACATTCATTTGAAGTGTAGACGAGGAATACATAACATTTCGCAAATCATATTATATCTTACCATGAAACATAGATATGAGATGCGATATCGCGTTTTAAGAAGCATTGGAAAGCTAATGCTACGATATGTAGATATCTGCAAACGCTATTTCCTAGCGAGGAAGTATCGCATTCACATTCATTTGAAGTGTAGACGAGGAATACATAACACTTCGCAAATCATGTTATATCTTACCATGAAACACAGAAATGAGATGCGATATCGCGTTCTAAGAATCATATGAACTCTATTGCTACGATACGTAGACATCTGCAAACGCTATTTCCTAGCGAGGTAGTGTCGCATTTACATTCATTTGAAGTGTAGACGAGGAATACATAACACTTCGCAAATCATATTTTATCTTGCCATGAAACATAGAAATGAGATGCGATATCGCGTTTTGAGAAGCATTAGAAATCTATTGCTACGATACGTAGACATCTGCAAACGCTATTTCCTAGCGAGGAAGTGTCGCATTCACATTCATTTGAAGTGCAGACGAGGAATACATAACACTTCGCAAATCATATTATATCTTACCATGAAAGATAGAAATGAGGTGCGATATCGCGTTTTAAGAATCATATGAACTCTATTGCTACGATACGTAGACATCTGCAATCGTTATTTCCTTGCAAGGAAGTGTCGCATTTACTTTCATTTGAATCGTAGACGAGAAATGCATAACACTTCCCAATGAATATTATATCTTATCATGAAACATAGATATGAGATGCAATATCTCGTTCTAAGAAGCATTTGAACTCTATTGCTTCGATACGTAGACATATGCAAACGCTATTTCCTTGCAAGGAAGTGTCGCATTTACATTCATTTGAAGTGTAGAAGAGGAATACATGACACTTCGCAAATCATATTACATCTTACCATGAAACATAGAAATGTGATGCGATATCGCGTTTTAAGATGCATTAGAACTCTATTGCTACGATACCTAGATATCTGCAGACGCTATTTCCTAGCAAGGAAGTGTCGCATTTACATTTATTTGAAGTGTAGAGGAGGAATACTTAACACTTCGCAAATCATATTACGTCTTACCATGAAACATAGAAATGAGATGCGATATCGCGTTTTAAGAAGCATTAGAACTCTATTGCTATGATACGTAGACATCTGCAAACGCTATTTCCTAGCGAGGAAGTGTCGCATTCACATTCATTTGAAGTGTAGACGAGGAATACATAACACTTCGCAAATCATATTATATCTTACCATGAAACATAGAAATGAGATGCGATATCGCGTTTTAAGAAGCATTAGAAAGCTATTGCTACGATACGTAGACATCTGCAAACGCTATTTCCTAGCGAGGAAGTATCGCATTCACATTCATTTGAAGTGTAGACGAGGAATACATAACACTTCGCAAATCATGTTATATCTTACCATGAAACATAGAAATGAGATGCGATATCGCGTTTTAAGAAGCATTAGAAATCTATTGCTACGGTACGTAGACATCTGCAAACGCTATTTCCTAGCGAGGAAGTGTCGCATTCACATTCATTTGAAGTGTAGACGAGGAATACATAACATTTCGCAAATCATATTATATCTTACCATGAAACATAGATATGAGATGCGATATCGCGTTTTAAGAAGCATTGGAAAGCTAATGCTACGATACGTAGATATCTCCAAACGCTATTTCCTAGCGAGGAAGTATCGCATTCACATTCATTTGAAGTGTAGACGAGGAATACTTAACACTTCGCAAATCATGTTATATCTTACCATGAAACATAGAAATGAGATGCGATATCGCGTTTTAAGAAGCACTAGAACTCTACTGCTACGATACCTAGACATATGCAGACGCTATTTCCTAGCAAGGAAGTGTTGCATTTACATACGTTTGAAGTGTAGAGGAGGAATACATAACACTTCGCAAATCATATTACATCTTTCCATGAAACATAGAAATGAGATGCGATATCGCGTTTTAAGAAGCATTAGAACACTATTGCTACGATAGGTAGACATTTGCAAACGCTATTACCTGGCAAGGAAATATCGCATTTACATTCATTTGAAGTGTAGAGGAGGAATACATAACACTTCGCAAATCATATTACATCTTACCATGAAACATAGAAATGTGATGCGATATCGCGTTTTAAGTAGCATTAGAAATCTATTGCTACGATACCTAGATATCTGCAGACGCTATTTCCTAGCAAGGAAGTGTCGCATTTACATTTATTTGAAGTGTGGAGGAGGAATACTTAACACTTCGCAAATCATATTACGTCTTACCATGAAACATAGAAATGAGATGCGATATCGCGTTTTAAGAAGCATTAGAACTCTATTGCTACGATACCTAGACATCTGCAGACGCTATTTCCTAGCAAGGAAGTGTCGCATTTACATTCATTTGAATCACATACGAGGAATACATAACACTTCGCAATGAATATTATATCTTATCATGAAACATAGATATGAGATGCAATATCTCGTTTTAAGAAGCATTTGAACTCTATTGCTACGATACGTAGACATCAGCAAACGCTATTTCCTTGCAAGGAAGTGTCGCATTTACATTCATTTGAAGTGTAAGGGAGGAATACATAACACTTCGCAAACCATATTATATCTTACCATGAAACATAGAAATGAGATGCGATATCGCGATTTAAGAAGCATTTGAAAGCTATTGCTACGATACGTAGACATCTGCAAACGCTATTTCCTAGCGACGAAGCATCGCATTCGCATTCATTTGATGTGTAGACGAGGAATACATAACACTTCGCAAATCATGTTATATCTTACCATGAAACATAGAAATGAGATGCGATATCGCGTTTTAAGAAGCATTAGAAATCTATTGCTACGGTACGTAGACATCTGCAAACGCTATTTCCTAGCGAGGAAGTGTCGCATTCACATTCATTTGAAGTGTAGACGAGGAATACATAACATTTCGCAAATCATATTATATCGTACCATGAAACATAGATATGAGATGCGATATCGCGTTTTAAGAAGCATTGGAAAGCTAATGCTACGATACGTAGATATCTGCAAACGCTATTTCCTTGCAAGGAGGTGTCGCATTTACATTCATTAGAAGTGTAGAAGAGGAATACATAACACTTCGCAAATCATGTTATATCTTACCATGAAACATAGAAATGAGATGCGATATCGCGTTTTAAGAAGCATTAGAGCACTATTGCTACGATAGGTAGACATTTGCAAACGCTATTTCCTTGCAAGGAAGTGTCGCATTTACATTCATTTGAAGTGTAGACGAGGAATACATAACACTTCGCAAATCATATTATATCTTACCATGAAACAGAGAAATGAGATGCGATATCGCGTTTTAAGAAGCATTAGAACTCTATTGCTACGATACCTAGACATATGCAGACGCTATTTCCTAGCAAGGAAGTGTTGCATTTACATACATTTGAAGTGTAGACGAGGAATACATAACACTTCGCAAATCATATTATATCTTACCATGAAACATAGAAATGAGATGCGATATCGCGTTTTAAGAAGCATTAGAAAGCTATTGCTACGATACGTAGACATCTGCAAACGCTATTTCCTAGCGAGGAAGTATCGCATTCACATTCATTTGAAGTGTAGACGAGGAATACATAACACTTCGCAAATCATGTTATATCTTACCATGAAACATAGAAATGAGATGCGATATCGCGTTTTAAGAAGCATTAGAAATCTATTGCTACGGTACGTAGACATCTGCAAACGCTATTTCCTAGCGAGGAAGTGTCGCATTCACATTCATTTGAAGTGTAGACGAGGAATACATAACATTTCGCAAATCATATTATATCGTACCATGAAACATAGATATGAGATGCGATATCGCGTTTTAAGAAGCATTGGAAAGCTAATGCTACGATACGTAGATATCTGCAAACGCTATTTCCTTGCAAGGAGGTGTCGCATTTACATTCATTAGAAGTGTAGAAGAGGAATACATAACACTTCGCAAATCATATTATATCTTACCATGAAACATAGAAATGAGATGCGATATCGCGTTTTAAGAAGCATTTGAAAGCTATTGCTACGATACGTAGACATCTGCAAACGCTATTTCCTAGCGACGAAGTATCGCATTCACATTCATTTGATGTGTAGACGAGGAATACATAACACTTCGCAAATCATGTTATATCTTACCATGAAACATAGAAATGAGATGCGATATCGCGTTTTAAGAACATTAGAAATCTATTGCTACGGTACGTAGACATCTGCAAACGCTATTTCCTAGCGAGGAAGTGTCGCATTCACATTCATTTGAAGTGTAGACGAGGAATACATAACACTTCGCAAATCATATTATATCTTACCATGAAACATAGAAATGAGATGCGATATCGCGTTTTAAGAAGCATTAGAAAGCTATTGCTACGATACGTAGACATCTGCAAACGCTATTTCCTAGCGAGGAAGTATCGCATTCACATTCATTTGAAGTGTAGACGAGGAATACATAACACTTCGCAAATCATGTTATATCTTACCATGAAACATAGAAATGAGATGCGATATCGCGTTTTAAGAAGCATTAGAAATCTATTGCTACGGTACGTAGACATCTGCAAACGCTATTTCCTAGCGAGGAAGTGTCGCATTCACATTCATTTGAAGTGTAGACGAGGAATACATAACATTTCGCAAATCATATTATATCGTACCATGAAACATAGATATGAGATGCGATATCGCGTTTTAAGAAGCATTGGAAAGCTAATGCTACGATACGTAGATATCTGCAAACGCTATTTCCTTGCAAGGAGGTGTCGCATTTACATTCATTAGAAGTGTAGAAGAGGAATACATAACACTTCGCAAATCATATTATATCTTACCATGAAACATAGAAATGAGATGCGATATCGCGTTTTAAGAAGCATTTGAAAGCTATTGCTACGATACGTAGACATCTGCAAACGCTATTTCCTAGCGACGAAGTATCGCATTCACATTCATTTGATGTGTAGACGAGGAATACATAACACTTCGCAAATCATGTTATATCTTACCATGAAACATAGAAATGAGATGCGATATCGCGTTTTAAGAACATTAGAAATCTATTGCTACGGTACGTAGACATCTGCAAACGCTATTTCCTAGCGAGGAAGTGTCGCATTCACATTCATTTGAAGTGTAGACGAGGAATACATAACATTTCGCAAATCATATTATATGTTACCATGAAACATAGATATGAGATGCGATATCGCGTTTTAAGAAGCATTGGAAAGCTAATGCTACGATACGTAGATATCTCCAAACGCTATTTCCTAGCGAGGAAGTATCGCATTCACATTCATTTGAAGTGTAGACGAGGAATACTTAACACTTCGCAAATCATGTTATATCTTACCATGAAACATAGAAATGAGATGCGATATCGCGTTTTAAGAAGCACTAGAACTCTACTGCTACGATACCTAGACATATGCAGACGCTATTTCCTAGCAAGGAAGTGTTGCATTTACATACATTTGAAGTGTAGAGGAGGAATACATAACACTTCGCAAATCATATTACATCTTTCCATGAAACATAGAAATGAGATGCGATATCGCGTTTTAAGAAGCATTAGAACACTATTGCTACGATAGGTAGACATTTGCAAACGCTATTACCTGGCAAGGAAATATCGCATTTACATTCATTTGAAGTGTAAGGTAGGAATACATAACACTTCGCAAACCATATTATATCTTACCATGAAACATAGAAATGAGATGCGATATCGCGATTTAAGAAGCATTTGAAAGCTATTGCTACGATACGTAGACATCTGCAAACGCTATTTCCTAGCGACGAAGCATCGCATTCACATTCATTTGATGTGTAGACGAGGAATACATAACACTTCGCAAATCATGTTATATCTTACCATGAAACATAGAAATGAGATGCGATATCGCGTTTTAAGAAGCATTAGAAATCTATTGCTACGGTACGTAGACATCTGCAAACGCTATTTCCTAGCGAGGAAGTGTCGCATTCACATTCATTTGAAGTGTAGACGAGGAATACATAACATTTCGCAAATCATATTATATCGTACCATGAAACATAGATATGAGATGCGATATCGCGTTTTAAGAAGCATTGGAAAGCTAATGCTACGATACGTAGATATCTGCAAACGCTATTTCCTTGCAAGGAGGTGTCGCATTTACATTCATTAGAAGTGTAGAAGAGGAATACATAACACTTCGCAAATCATGTTATATCTTACCATGAAACATAGAAATGAGATGCGATATCGCGTTTTAAGAAGCATTAGAGCACTATTGCTACGATAGGTAGACATTTGCAAACGCTATTTCCTTGCAAGGAAGTGTCGCATTTACATTCATTTGAAGTGTAGACGAGGAATACATAACACTTCGCAAATCATATTATATCTTACCATGAAACAGAGAAATGAGATGCGATATCGCGTTTTAAGAAGCATTAGAACTCTATTGCTACGATACCTAGACATATGCAGACGCTATTTCCTAGCAAGGAAGTGTTGCATTTACATACATTTGAAGTGTAGAGGAGGAATACATAACACTTCGCAAATCATATTACATCTTTCCATGAAACATAGAACTGAGTTGCGATATCGCGTTTTAAGAAGCATTAGAACACTATGGCTACGATAGGTAGACATTTGCAAACGCTATTACCTGGCAAGGAAATATCGCATTTACATTCATTTGAAGTGTAGAGGAGGAATACATAACACTTCGCAAATCATATTACATCTTACCATGAAACATAGAAATGTGATGCGATATCGCGTTTTAAGAAGCATTAGAACTCTATTGCTACGATACCTAGATATCTGCAGACGCTATTTCCTAGCAAGGAAGTGTCGCATTTACATTTATTTGAAGTGTAGAGGAGGAATACTTAACACTTCGCAAATCATATTACGTCTTACCATGAAACATAGAAATGAGATGCGATATCGCGTTTTAAGAAGCATTAGAACTCTATTGCTACGATACCTAGACATCTGCAGACGCTATTTCCTAGCAAGGAAGTGTCGCATTTACATTCATTTGAATCACATACGAGGAACACATAACACTTCGCAATGAATATTATATCTTATCATGAAACATAGATATGAGATGCAATATCTCGTTTTAAGAAGCATTTGAACTCTATTGCTACGACACGTAGACATCAGCAAACGCTATTTCCTTGCAAGGATGTGTCGCATTTACATTCATTTGAAGTGTAAGGGAGGAATACATAACACTTCGCAAATCATATTATATCTTACCATGAAACATAGAAATGAGATGCGATATCGCGATTTAAGAAGCATTTGAAAGCTATTGCTACGATACGTAGACATCTGCAAACGCTATTTCCTAGCGACGAAGTATCGCATTCACATTCATTTGATGTGTAGACGAGGAATACATAACACTTCGCAAATCATGTTATATCTTACCATGAAACATAGAAATGAGATGCGATATCGCGTTTTAAGAAGCATTAGAAATCTATTGCTACGGTACGTAGACATCTGCAAACGCTATTTCCTAGCGAGGAAGTGTCGCATTCACATTCATTTGAAGTGTAGACGAGGAATACATAACATTTCGCAAATCATATTATATCTTACCATGAAACATAGAAATGAGATGCGATATCGCGTTCTAAGAATCATATGAACTCTATTGCTACGATACGTAGACATCTGCAAACGCTATTTCCTAGCGAGGAAGTGTCGCATTCACATTCATTAGAAGTGTAGACGAGGAATACATAACACTTCGCAAATCATGTTATATCTTACCATGAAACATAGAAATGAGATGCGATATCGCGTTTTAAGAAGCATTAGAACTCTATTGCTACGATACATAGACATCTGCAGACGCTATTTCCTAGCAAGGAAGTGTCGCATTTACATTCATTTGAATCACATACGAGGAATACATAACACTTCGCAATGAATATTATATCTTATCATGAAACATAGATATGAGATGCAATATCTCGATTTAAGAAGCATTTGAACTCTATTGCTACGATACGTAGACATCAGCAAACGCTATTTCCTAGCGAGGAAGTGTCGCATTCACATTCATTTGAAGTGTAGACGAGGAATACATAACACTTCGCAAATCATATTATATCTTACCATGAAACATAGAAATGAGATGCGATATCGCGTTTTAAGGAGCATTAGAAAGCTATTGCTACGATACGTAGACATCTGCAAACGCTATTTCCTAGCGAGGAAGTATCGCATTCACATTCATTTGAAGTGCAGACGAGGAATACATAACACTTCGCAAATCATGTTATATCTTACCATGAAACATAGAAATGAGATGCGATATCGCGTTTTAAGAAGCATTAGAAATCTATTGCTACGGTACGTAGACATCTGCAAACGCTATTTCCTAGCGAGGAAGTGTCGCATTCACATTCATTTGAAGTGTAGACGAGGAATACATAACATTTCGCAAATCATATTATATCTTACCATGAAACATAGAAATGAGATGCGATATCGCGTTCTAAGAATCATATGAACTCTATTGCTACGATACGTAGACATCTGCAAACGCTATTTCCTAGCGAGGAAGTGTCGCATTCACATTCATTAGAAGTGTAGACGAGGAATACATAACACTTCGCAAATCATGTTATATCTTACCATGAAACATAGAAATGAGATGCGATATCGCGTTCTAAGAATCATATGAACTCTATTGCTACGATACGTAGACATCTGCAAACGCTATTTCCTAGCGAGGAAGTGTCGCATTCACATTCACTAGAAGTGTAGACGAGGAATACATAACACTTCGCAAATCATGTTATATCTTACCATGAAACATAGAAATGAGATGCGATATCGCGTTCTAAGAATCATATGAATTCTATTGCTGCGATACCTAGACATCTGCAAACGCTGTTTCCTTGCAAGGAAGTGTCGCATTTACATTCATTTGAAGTGTAGACGAGGAATACATGACACTTCGCAAATCATATTATATCTTACCATGAAACATAGAAATGAGATGCGATATCGCGTTTTAAGAAGCATTAGAAATCTATTGCTACGATACCTAGACATCTGCAGACGCTATTTCCTAGCAAGGAAGTGTCGCATTTACATTCATTTGAAGTGTAGAGGAGGAATACTTAACACTTCGCAAATCATATTACGTCTTACCATGAAACATAGAAATGAGATGCGATGTCGCGTTCTAAGAAGCATTAGAACTCTATTGCTACGATACCTAGACTTCTGCAGACGCTATTTCCTAGCAAGGAAGTGTAGCATTTACATTCATTTGATGTGTAGAGGAGGAATACTTAACACTTCGCAAATCATATTACGTCTAACCATGAAACATAGAAATGTGATGCGATATCGCGCTTTAAGAAGCATTAGAACTCTATTGCTACGATACCTAGACATCTGCAGACGCTATTTCCTAGCAAGGAAGTGTCGCATTTACATTCATTTGAAGTGTAGACGAGGAATACATGACACTTCGCAAATCATATTATATCTTACCATGAAACATATAAATGAGATGCAATATCTCGTTTTAAGAAGCATTTGAACTCTATTGCTACGATACGTAGACATCAGCAAACGCTATTTCCTTGCAAGGATGTGCCGCATTTACATTCATTTGAAGTGTAAGGGAGGAATACATAACACTTCGCAAATCATATTATATCTTACCATGAAACATAGAAATGAGATGCGATATCGCGATTTAAGAAGCATTTGAAAGCTATTGCTACGATACGTAGACATCTGCAAACGCTATTTCCTAGCGACGAAGTATCGCATTCACATTCATTTGATGTGTAGACGAGGAATACATAACACTTCGCAAATCATGTTATAGCTTACCATGAAACATAGAAATGAGATGCGATATCGCGTTTTAAGAAGCATTAGAAATCTATTGCTACGGTACGTAGACATCTGCAAACGCTATTTCCTAGCGAGGAAGTGTCGCATTCACATTCATTTGAAGTGTAGACGAGGAATACATAACATTTCGCAAATCATATTATATCTTACCATGAAACATAGAAATGAGATGCGATATCGCGTTCTAAGAATCATATGAACTCTATTGCTACGATACGTAGACATCTGCAAACGCTATTTCCTAGCGAGGAAGTGTCGCATTCACATTCATTAGAAGTGTAGACGAGGAATACATAACACTTCGCAAATCATGTTATATCTTACCATGAAACATAGAAATGAGATGCGATATCGCGTTTTAAGAAGCATTAGAACTCTATTGCTACGATACATAGACATCTGCAGACGCTATTTCCTAGCAAGGAAGTGTCGCATTTACATTCATTTGAATCACATACGAGGAATACATAACACTTCGCAATGAATATTATATCTTATCATGAAACATAGATATGAGATGCAATATCTCGATTTAAGAAGCATTTGAACTCTATTGCTACGATACGTAGACATCAGCAAACGCTATTTCCTAGGGAGGAAGTGTCGCATTCACATTCATTTGAAGTGTAGACGAGGAATACATAACACTTCGCAAATCATATTATATCTTACCATGAAACATAGAAATGAGATGCGATATCGCGTTTTAAGAAGCATTAGAAAGCTATTGCTACGATACGTAGACATCTGCAAACGCTATTTCCTAGCGAGGAAGTATCGCATTCACATTCATTTGAAGTGTAGACGAGGAATACATAACACTTCGCAAATCATGTTATATCTTACCATGAAACATAGAAATGAGATGCGATATCGCGTTTTAAGAAGCATTAGAAATCTATTGCTACGGTACGTAGACATCTGCAAACGCTATTTCCTAGCGAGGAAGTGTCGCATTCACATTCATTTGAAGTGTAGACGAGGAATACATAACATTTCGCAAATCATATTATATCTTACCATGAAACATAGATATGAGATGCGATATCGCGTTTTAAGAAGCATTGGAAAGCTAATGCTACGATACGTAGATATCTGCAAACGCTATTTCCTAGCGAGGAAGTATCGCATTCACATTCATTTGAAGTGTAGACGAGGAATACTTAACACTTCGCAAATCATGTTATATCTTACCATGAAACATAGAAATGAGATGCGATATCGCGTTCTAAGAATCATATGAACTCTATTGCTACGATACGTAGACATCTGCAAACGCTATTTCCTAGCGAGGAAGTGTCGCATTCACATTCACTAGAAGTGTAGACGAGGAATACATAACACTTCGCAAATCATGTTATATCTTACCATGAAACATAGAAATGAGATGCGATATCGCGTTCTAAGAATCATATGAATTCTATTGCTGCGATACCTAGACATCTGCAAACGCTGTTTCCTTGCAAGGAAGTGTCGCATTTACATTCATTTGAAGTGTAGACGAGGAATACATGACACTTCGCAAATCATATTATATCTTACCATGAAACATAGAAATGAGATGCGATATCGCGTTTTAAGAAGCATTAGAAATCTATTGCTACGATACCTAGACATCTGCAGACGCTATTTCCTAGCAACGAAGTGTCGCATTTACATTCATTTGAAGTGTAGAGGAGGAATACTTAACACTTCGCAAATCATATTACGTCTTACCATGAAACATAGAAATGAGATGCGATGTCGCGTTCTAAGAAGCATTAGAACTCTATTGCTACGATACCTAGACTTCTGCAGACGCTATTTCCTAGCAAGGAAGTGTAGCATTTACATTCATTTGATGTGTAGAGGAGGAATACTTAACACTTCGCAAATCATATTACGTCTAACAATGAAACATAGAAATGTGATGCGATATCGCGTTTTAAGAAGCATTAGAACTCTATTGCTACGATACCTAGACATCTGCAGACGCTATTTCCTAGCAAGGAAGTGTCGCATTTACATTCATTTGAAGTGTAGACGAGGAATACATGACACTTCGCAAATCATATTATATCTTACCATGAAACATATAAATGAGATGCAATATCTCGTTTTAAGAAGCATTTGAACTCTATTGCTACGATACGTAGACATCAGCAAACGCTATTTCCTTGCAAGGAAGTGTCGCATTTACATTCATTTGAAGTGTAGAGGAGGAATACATAACACTTCGCAAATCATATTATATCTTACCATGAAACATAGAAATGAGATGCGATATCGCGATTTAAGAAGCATTTGAAAGCTATTGCTACGATACGTAGACATCTGCAAACGCTATTTCCTAGCGACGAAGCATCGCATTCACATTCATTTGATGTGTAGACGAGGAATACATAACACTTCGCAAATCATGTTATATCTTACCATGAAACATAGAAATGAGATGCGATATCGCGTTTTAAGAAGCATTAGAAATCTATTGCTACGGTACGTAGACATCTGCAAACGCTATTTCCTAGCGAGGAAGTGTCGCATTCACATTCATTCGAAGTGTAGACGAGGAATACATAACATTTCGCAAATCATATTATATCTTACCATGAAACATAGATATGAGATGCGATATCGCGTTTTAAGAAGCATTGGAAAGCTAATGCTACGATACGTAGATATCTGCAAACGCTATATCCTAGCGAGGAAGTATCGCATTCACATTCATTTGAAGTGTAGACGAGGAATACTTAACACTTCGCAAATCATGTTATATCTTACCATGAAACATAGAAATGAGATGCGATATCGCGATTTAAGAAGCATTTGAAAGCTATTGCTACGATACGTAGACATCTGCAAACGCTATTTCCTAGCGACGAAGTATCGCATTCACATTCATTTGAAGTGTAGACGAGGAATACATAACATTTCGCAAATCATATTATATCTTACCATGAAACATAGTTATGAGGTGCGATATCGCGTTTTAAGAAGCATTGGAAAGCTAATGCTACGATACGTAGATATCTGCAAACGCTATTTCCTTGCAAGGAGGTGTCGCATTTACATTCATTAGAAGTGTAGAGGAGGAATACATAACACTTCGCAAATCATGTTATATCTTACCATGAAACATAGAAATGAGATGCGATATCGCGTTTTAAGAACATTAGAAATCTATTGCTACGGTACGTAGACATCTGCAAACGCTATTTCCTGGCGAGGAAGTGTCGCATTCACATTCATTTGAAGTGTAGACGAGGAATACATAACATTTCGCAAATCATATTATATCTTACCATGAAACATAGATATGAAATGCGATATCGCGTTTTAAGAAGCATTAGAAATCTATTGCTACGATACCTAGACATCTGCAGACGCTATTTCCTAGCAAGGAAGTGTCGCATTTACATTCATTTGAAGTGTAGACGAGGAATACTTAACACTTCGCAAATCATGTTATATCTTACCATGAAACATAGAAATGAGATGCGATATCGCGTTCTAAGAATCATATGAACTCTATTGCTACGATACGTAGACATCTGCAAACGCTATTTCCTAGCGAGGAAGTGTCGCATTCACATTCACTAGAAGTGTAGACGAGGAATACATAACACTTCGCAAATCATGTTATATCTTACCATGAAACATAGAAATGAGATGCGATATCGCGTTTTAAGAATCATAAGAACTCTATTGCAACGATACGTAGACATCTGCAAACGCTATTTCCTTGCAAAGAAGTGTCGCATTTACATCCATTTGATGTGTAGACGAGGAATACATAATACATCGCAAATCATATTATATCTTACCATGAAACATAGAACTGAGATGCGATATCGCGTTTTAAGAAGCATCGGAAATCCATTGCTACGATACGTAGACATCTGCAAACGCTATTTCCTTGCAAAGAAGTGTCGCATTTACATTCATTTGAAGTGTAGACGAGGAATACATAACATTTCGCAAATCATATTATATCTTACCATGAAACATAGAAATGAGATGCGATATCGCGTTTTAAGAATCATAAGAACTCTATTGCTACGATACGTAGACATCTGCAAACGCTATTTCCTTTCAAGAAAGTGTCGCATTTACATTCATTTGAAGTGTAGACGAGGAATACATAACACTTCGCAAATCAGATTATATCTTGCCATGAAACATAGAAATGAGATGCGATATCGCGTTTTAAGAAGCATTAGAAATCTATTGCTACGATACGTAGACATCTGCAAACGCTATTTCCTAGCGAGGAAGTGTCGCATTCACATTCATTTGAAGTGTAGACGAGGAATACATAACATTTCGCAAATCATATTATATCTTACCATGAAACATATATATGAGATGCGACATCGCGTTTTAAGAAGCATTAGAAAGCTAATGCTACGATACGTAGATATCTGCTGACGCTATTTCCTAGCGAGGAAGTATCGCATTCACATTCATTTGAAGTGTAGAAGAGGAATACATGACACATCGCAAATCATATTATATCTTACCATGAAACAGAGAAATGAGATGCGATATCGCGTTTTAAGAAGCATTAGAAATCTATTGCTACGATACCCAGACATCTGCAGACGCTATTTCCTAGCAAGGAAGTGTCGCATTTACATTCATTTGAAGTGTAGAGGAGGAATACATAACACTTCGCAAATCATATTATATCTTACCATGAAACATAGAAATGAGATGCGATATCGCGTTTTAAGAAGCATTAGAAAGCTATTGCTACGATACGTAGACATCTGCAAACGCTATTTCCTAGCGAGGAAGTATCGCATTCACATTCATTTGAAGTGTAGACGAGGAATACATAACACTTCGCAAATCATATTATACCTTACCATGAAACATAGGAATGAGATGCGATATCGCGTTTTAAGAAGCATTAGAACTCTATTGCTACGATAGGTAAACATCTGCAAACGCTATTTCCTTGCAAGGAAGTGTCGCATTTACATTCATTTGAAGTGTAGCAGAGGAATACATGACACATCGCAAATCATATTATATCTTACCATGAAACAGAGAAATGAGATGCGATATCGCGTTTTAAGAAGCATTAGAACTCTATTGCTACGATACCTAGACATCTGCAGACGCTATTTCCTAGCAAGGAAGTGTCGCATTTACATTCATTTGAAGTGTAGAGGAGGAATACATAACACTTCGCAAATCATATTACATCTTACCATGAAACATAGAACTGAGATGCGATATCGCGTTTTAAGAAGCATTAGAACTCTATTGCTACGATAGGTAAACATCTGCAAACGCTATTTCCTTGCAAGGAAGTGTCGCATTTACATTCATTTGAAGTGTAGACGAGGAATACATAACACTTCGCAAATCAGATTATATCTTGCCATGAAACATCGAAATGAGATGCGATATCGCGTTTTAAGAAGCATTAGAAATCTATTGCTACGATACGTAGACATCTGCAAACGCTATTTCCTAGCGAGCAAGTGTCGCATTCACATTCATTTGAAGTGTAGACGAGGAATACATGACACTTCGCAAATCATATTATATCTTACCATGAAACAGAGAAATGATATGCGATATCGCGTTTTAAGAAGCATTAGAAATCTATTGCTACGATAGGTAAACATCTGCAAACGCTATTTCCTTGCAAGGAAGTGTCGCATTTACATTCATTTGAAGTGTAGACGAGGAATACATAACACTTCGCAAATCATATTATATCTTACCATGAAACATAGAAATGAGATGCGATATCGCGTTTTAAGAAGCATTAGAACTCTATTGCTACGATAGGTAAACATCTGCAAACGCTATTTCCTTGCAAGGAAGTGTCGCATTTACATTCATTTGAAGTGTAGAAGAGGAATACATGACACATCGCAAATCATATTATATCTTACCATGAAACAGAGAAATGAGATGCGATATCGCGTTTTAAGAAGCATTAGAACTCTATTGCTACGATACCTAGACATCTGCAGACGCTATTTCCTAGCAAGGAAGTGTCGCATTTACATTCATTTGAAGTGTAGAGGAGGAATACATAACACTTCGCAAATCATATTACATCTTACCATGAAACATAGAACTGAGATGCGATATCGCGTTTTAAGAAGCATTAGAACTCTATTGCTACGATAGGTAAACATCTGCAAACGCTATTTCCTTGCAAGGAAGTGTCGCATTTACATTCATTTGAAGTGTAGACGAGGAATACATAACACTTCGCAAATCAGATTATATCTTGCCATGAAACATAGAAATGAGATGCGATATCGCGTTTTAAGAAGCATTAGAAATCTATTGCTACGATACGTAGACATCTGCAAACGCTATTTCCTAGCGAGGAAGTATCGCATTCACATTCATTTGAAGTGTAGAAGAGGAATACATGACACATCGCAAATCATATTATATCTTACCATAAAACAGAGAAATGAGATGCGATATCGCGTTTTAAGAAGCATTAGAACTCTATTGCTACGATACCCAGACATCTGCAGACGCTATTTCCTACCAAGGATGTGTCGCATTTACATTCATTTGAAGTGTAGAGGAGGAATACATAGCACTTCGCAAATCATGTTATATCTTACCATGAAACATAGAAATGAGATGCGATATCGCGTTTTAAGAAGCATTAGAAATCTATTGCTACGGTACGTAGACATCTGCAAACGCTATTTCCTAGCGAGGAAGTGTCGCATTCACATTCATTTGAAGTGTAGACGAGGAATACATAACATTTCGCAAATCATATTATATCTTACCATGAAACATAGATATGAGATGCGATATCGCGTTTTAAGAAGCATTGGAAAGCTAATGCTACGATACGTAGATATCTGCAAACGCTATTTCCTAGCGAGGAAGTATCGCATTCACATTCATTTGAAGTGTAGACGAGGAATACTTAACACTTCGCAAATCATGTTATATCTTACCATGAAACATAGAAATGAGATGCGATATCGCGTTCTAAGAATCATATGAACTCTATTGCTACGATACGTAGACATCTGCAAACGCTATTTCCTAGCGAGGAAGTGTCGCATTCACATTCACTAGAAGTGTAGACGAGGAATACATAACACTTCGCAAATCATGTTATATCTTACCATGAAACATAGAAATGAGATGCGATATCGCGTTCTAAGAATCATATGAATTCTATTGCTACGATACCTAGACATCTGCAAACGCTGTTTCCTTGCAAGGAAGTGTCGCATTTACATTCATTTGAAGTGTAGACGAGGAATACATGACACTTCGCAAATCATATTATATCTTACCATGAAACATAGAAATGAGATGCGATATCGCGTTTTAAGAAGCATTAGAAATCTATTGCTACGATACCTAGACATCTGCAGACGCTATTTCCTAGCAAGAAAGTGTCGCATTTACATTCATTTGAAGTGTAGAGGAGGAATACTTAACACTTCGCAAATCATATTACGTCTTACCATGAAACATAGAAATGAGATGCGATGTCGCGTTTTAAGAAGCATTAGAACTCTATTGCTACGATACCTAGACTTCTGCAGACGCTATTTCCTAGCAAGGAAGTGTAGCATTTACATTCATTTGATGTGTAGAGGAGAAATAAATAACACTTCGCTAATCATGTTATATCTTACCATGAAACATAGAAATGAGATGCGATATCGCGTTTTAAGAAGCATTAGAAATCTATTGCTACGGTACGTAGACATCTGCAAACGCTATTTCCTAGCGAGGAAGTGTCGCATTCACATTCATTTGAAGTGTAGACGAGGAATACATAACATTTCGCAAATCATATTATATCTTACCATGAAACATAGATATGAGATGCGATATCGCGTTTTAAGAAGCATTGGAAAGCTAATGCTACGATACGTAGATATCTGCAAACGCTATTTCCTAGCGAGGAAGTATCGCATTCACATTCATTTGAAGTGTAGACGAGGAATACTTAACAGTTCGCAAATCATGTTATATCTTACCATGAAACATAGAAATGAGATGCGATATCGCGTTCTAAGAATCATATGAACTCTATTGCTACGATACGTAGACATCTGCAAACGCTATTTCCTAGCGAGGAAGTGTCGCATTCACATTCACTAGAAGTGTAGACGAGGAATACATAACACTTCGCAAATCATGTTATATCTTACCATGAAACATAGAAATGAGATGCGATATCGCGCTCTAAGAATCATATGAATTCTATTGCTACGATACCTAGACATCTGCAAACGCTGTTTCCTTGCAAGGAAGTGTCGCATTTACATTCATTTGAAGTGTAGACGAGGAATACATGACACTTCGCAAATCATATTATATCTTACCATGAAACATAGAAATGAGATGCGATATCGCGTTTTAAGAAGCATTAGAAATCTATTGCTACGATACCTAGACATCTGCAGACGCTATTTCCTAGCAAGGAAGTGTCGCATTTACATTCATTTGAAGTGTAGAGGAGGAATACTTAACACTTCGCAAATCATATTACGTCTTACCATGAAACATAGAAATGAGATGCGATGTCGCGTTTTAAGAAGCATTAGAACTCTATTGCTACGATACCTAGACTTCTGCAGACGCTATTTCCTAGCAAGGAAGTGTAGCATTTATATTCATTTGAAGTGTAGAGGAGGAATACATAACACTTCGCTAATCATGTTATATCTTACCATGAAACATAGAAATGAGATGCGATATCGCGTTTTAAGAAGCATTAGAAATCTATTGCTACGGTACGTAGACATCTGCAAACGCTATTTCCTAGCGAGGAAGTGTCGCATTCACATTCATTTGAAGTGTAGACGAGGAATACATAACATTTCGCAAATCATATTATATCTTACCATGAAACATAGATATGAGATGCGATATCGCATTTTAAGAAGCATTGGAAAGCTAATGCTACGATACGTAGATATCTGCAAACGCTATTTCCTTGCGAGGAAGTATCGCATTCACATTCATTTGAAGTGTAGACGAGGAATACTTAACACTTCGCAAATCATGTTATATCTTACCATGAAACATAGAAATGAGATGCGATATCGCGTTCTAAGAATCATATGAACTCTATTGCTACGATACGTAGACATCTGCAAACGCTATTTCCTAGCGAGGAAGTGTCGCATTCACATTCACTAGAAGTGTAGACGAGGAATACATAACACTTCGCAAATCATGTTATATCTTACCATGAAACATAGAAATGAGATGCGATATCGCGTTCTAAGAATCATATGAATTCTATTGCTACGATACCTAGACATCTGCAAACGCTGTTTCCTTGCAAGGAAGTGTCGCATTTACATTCATTTGAAGTGTAGACGAGGAATACATGACACTTCGCAAATCATATTATATCTTACCATGAAACATAGAAATGAGATGCGATATCGCGTTTTAAGAAGCATTAGAAATCTATTGCTACGATACCTAGACATCTGCAGACGCTATTTCCTAGCAAGGAAGTGTCGCATTTACATTCATTTGAAGTGTAGAGGAGGAATACTTAACACTTCGCAAATCATATTACGTCTTACCATGAAACATAGAAATGAGATGCGATGTCGCGTTTTAAGAAGCATTAGAACTCTATTGCTACGATACCTAGACTTCTGCAGACGCTATTTCCTAGCAAGGAAGTGTAGCATTTACATTCATTTGATGTGTAGAGGAGGAATACTTAACACTTCGCAAATCATATTACGTCTAACCATGAAACATAGAAATGAGATGCGATATCGCGTTTTAAGAAGCATTAGAACTCTATTGCTACGATACCTAGACATCTGCAGACGCTATTTCCTAGCAAGGAAGTGTCGCATTTACATTCATTTGAAGTGTAGACGAGGAATACATGACACTTCGCAAATCATATTATATCTTACCATGAAACATATAAATGAGATGCGATATCTCGTTTTAAGAAGCATTAGAACACTATTGCTACGATAGGTAGACAACTGCAAACGCTATTTCCTTGCAAGGAAGTGTCGCATTTACGTTCATTTGAAGTGTAGAGGAGGAATACATAACACTTCGCAAATCATATTATATCTTACCATGAAACATAGAAATGAGATGCGATATCTCGTTTTAAGAAGCATTACAACACTATTGCTACGATAAGTTGACAACTGCAAACGCTATTTCCTTGCAAGGAGGTGTCGCATTTACATTCATTAGAAGTGTAGAGGAGGAATACATAACACTTCGCAAATCATATTATATCTTACCATGAAACATAGAAATGAGATGCGATATCGCGTTTTAAGAAGCATTAGAACTCTATTGCTACGATACCTAGACATCTGCAGACGCTATTTCCTAGCAAGGAAGTGTCGCATTTACATTCATTTGAAGTGTAGACGAGGAATACATGACACTTCGCAAATCATATTATATCTTACCATGAAACATATAAATGAGATGCGATATCTCGTTTTAAGAAGCATTAGAACACTATTGCTACGATAGGTAGACAACTGCAAACGCTATTTCCTTGCAAGGAAGTGTCGCATTTACATTCATTTGAAGTGTAGAGGAGGAATACATAACACTTCGCAAATCATATTATATCTTACCATGAAACATAGAAATGTGATGCGATATCTCGTTTTAAGAAGCATTACAACACTATTGCTACGATAAGTTGACAACTGCAAACGCTATTTCCTTGCAAGGAGGTGTCGCATTTACATTCATTAGAAGTGTAGAGGAGGAATACATAACACTTCGCAAATCATATTATATCTTACCATGAAACATAGAAATGAGATGCGATATCGCGTTTTAAGAAGCACTTGAAAGCTATTGCTACGATACGTAGACATCTGCAAACGCTATTTCCTAGCGACGAAGTATCGCATTCACATTCATTTGATGTGTAGACGAGGAATACATAACACTTCGCAAATCATGTTATATCTTACCATGAAACATAGAAATGAGATGCGATATCGCGTTTTAAGAAGCATTAGAAATCTATTGCTACGGTACGTAGACATCTGCAAACGCTATTTCCTAGCGAGGAAGTGTCGCATTCACATTCATTTGAAGTGTAGACGAGGAATACATAACATTTCGCAAATCATATTATATCTTACCATGAAACATAGATATGAGATGCGATATCGCGTTTTAAGAAGCATTGGAAAGCTAATGCTACGATAGGTAAACATCTGCAAACGCTATTTCCTTGCAAGGAAGTGTCGCATTTACATTCATTTGAAGTGTAGACGAGGAATACATAACACTTCGCAAATCAGATTATATCTTGCCATGAAACATAGAAATGAGATGCGATATCGCGTTTTAAGAAGCATTAGAAATCTATTGCTACGATACGTAGACATCTGCAATCGCCATTTCCTTGCAAGGAAGTGTCGCATTTACATTCATTTGAAGTGTAGACGAGGAATACATGACACTTCGCAAATCATATTATATCTTACCATGAAACATAGAAATGAGATGCGATATCGCGTTTTAAGAAGCATTAGAAAGCTATTGCTACGATACGTAGACATCTGCAAACGCTATTTCCTAGCGAGGAAGTATCGCATTCACATTCATTTGAAGTGTAGACGAGGAATACATAACACTTCGCAAATCATATTATACCTTACCATGAAACATAGAAATGAGATGCGATATCGCTTTTTAAGAAGCATTAGAGCACTATTGCTACGATAGGTAGACATTTGCAAACGCTATTTCCTTGCAAGGAAGTGTCGCATTTACATTCATTTGAAGTGTAGACGAGGAATACATAACACTTCGCAAATCATATTATATCTTACCATGAAACATATAAATGAGATGCGATATCGCGTTTTAAGAAGCATTAGAAATCTATTGCTACGATACGTAGACATCTGCAAACGCCATTTCCTTGCAAGGAAGTGTCGCATTTACATTCATTTGAAGTGTAGACGAGGAATACATGACACTTCGCAAATCATATTATATCTTACCATGAAACATAGAAATGAGATGCGATATCGCGTTTTAAGAAGCATTAGAAAGCTATTGCTACGATACGTAGACATCTGCAAACGCTATTTCCTAGCGAGGAAGTATCGCATTCACATTCATTTGAAGTGTAGACGAGGAATACATAACACTTCGCAAATCATATTGTACCTTACCATGAAACATAGAAATGAGATGCGATATCGCGTTTTAAGAAGCATTAGAGCACTATTGCTACGATAGGTAGACATTTGCAAACGCTATTTCCTTGCAAGGAAGTGTCGCATTTACATTCATTTGAAGTGTAGACGAGGAATACATAACACTTCGCAAATCATATTATATCTTACCATGAAACATAGAAATGAGATGCGATATCGCGTTTTAAGAAGCATTAGAAATCTATTGCTACGATACCTAGACATCTGCAGACGCTATTTCCTAGCAAGGAAGTGTCGCATTTACATTCATTTGAAGTGTAGAGGAGGAATACTTAACACTTCGCAAATCATATTACGTCTTACCATGAAACATAGAAATGAGATGCGATGTCGCGTTTTAAGAAGCATTAGAACACTATTGCTACGATACCTAGACTTCTGCAGACGCTATTTCCTAGCAAGGAAGTGTAGCATTTACATTCATTTGATGTGTAGAGGAGGAATACTTAACACTTCGCAAATCATATTACGTCTAACCATGAAACATAGAAATGAGATGCGATATCGCGTTTTAAGAAGCATTAGAACTCTATTGCTACGATACCTAGACATCTGCAGACGCTATTTCCTAGCAAGGAAGTGTCGCATTTACATTCATTTGAAGAGTAGACGAGGAATACATGACACTTCGCAAATCATATTATATCTTACCATGAAACATATAAATGAGATGCGATATCTCGTTTTAAGAAGCATTAGAACACTATTGCTACGATAGGTAGACAACTGCAAACGCTATTTCCTTGCAAGGAAGTGTCGCATTTACATTCATTAGAAGTGTAGAGGAGGAATACATAACACTTCGCAAATCATATTATATCTTACCATGAAACATAGAAATGAGATGCGATATCGCGTTTTAAGAAGCATTTGAAAGCTATTGCTACGATACGTAGACATCTGCAAACGCTATTTCCTAGCGACGAAGTATCGCATTCACATTCATTTGATGTGTAGACGAGGAATACATAACACTTCGCAAATCATGTTATATCTTACCATAAAACATAGAAATGAGATGCGATATCGCGTTTTAAGAAGCATTAGAAATCTATTGCTACGGTACGTAGACATCTGCAAACGCTATTTCCTAGCGAGGAAGTGTCGCATTCACATTCATTTGAAGTGTAGACGAGGAATACATAACATTTCGCAAATCATATTATATCTTACCATGAAACATAGATATGAGATGCGATATCGCGTTTTAAGAAGCATTGGAAAGCTAATGCTACGATACGTAGATATCTGAAAACGCTATTTCCTAGCGAGGAAGTATCGCATTCACATTCATTTGAAGTGTAGACGAGGAATACATAACACTTCGCAAATCATGTTATATCTTACCATGAAACATAGAAATGAGATGCGATATCGCGTTCTAAGAATCATATGAACTCTATTGCTACGATACGTAGACATCTGCAAACGCTATTTCCTAGCGAGGAAGTGTCGCATTTACATTCATTTGAAGTGTAGACGAGGAATACATAACACTTCGCAAATCATATTATATCTTGCCATTGAAACATAGAAATCAGATGCGATATCGCGTTTTAAGAAGCATTAGAAACCTATTGCTACGATACGTAGACATCTGCAAACGCTATTTCCTTGCAAGGAAGTGTCGCATTTACATTCATTTGAAGTGTAGAAGAGGAATACATGACTCTTCGCAAATCATATTATATGTTACCATGAAACAGAGAAATGAGATGCGATATCGCATTTTAAGAAGCATTAGAACTGTATTGCTACGATAGTTAAACATCTGCAAACGCTATTTCCTTGCAAGGAAGTGTCGCATTTACATTCATTTGAAGTGTAGACGAGGAATACATAACACTTCGCAAATCAGATTATATCTTGCCATGAAACATAGAAATGAGATGCGATATCGCGTTTTAAGAAGCATTAGAAATCTATTGCTACGATACGTAGACATCAGCAAACGCCATTTCCTTGCAAGGAAGTGTCGCATTTACATTCATTTGAAGTGTAGACGAGGAATACATGACACTTCGCAAATCATATTATATCTTACCATGAAACATAGAAATGAGATGCGATATCGCGTTTTAAGAAGCATTAGAAAGCTATTGCTACGATACGTAGACATCTGCAAATGCTATTTCCTAGCGAGGAAGTATCGCATTCACATTCATTTGAAGTGTAGACGAGGAATACATGACACTTCGCAAATCATATTATATCTTACCATGAAACAGAGAAATGATATGCGATATCGCGTTTTAAGAAGCATTAGAAATCTATTGCTACGATAGGTAAACATCTGCAAACGCTATTTCCTTGCAAGGAAGTGTCGCATTTACATTCATTTGAAGTGTAGACGAGGAATACATGACACATCGCAAATCATATAATATCTTACCATGAAACAGAGAAATGAGATGCGATATCGCGTTTTAAGAAGCATTAGAACTCTATTGCTACGATACCTAGACATCTGCAGACGCTATTTCCTAGCAAGGAAGTGTCGCATTTACATTCATTTGAAGTGTATAGGAGGAATACATAACACTTCGCAAATCATATTACATCTTACCATGAAACATAGAACTGAGATGCGATATCGCGTTTTAAGAAGCATTAGAACTCTATTGCTACGATAGGTAAACATCTGCAAACGCTATTTCCTTGCAAGGAAGTGTCGCATTTACATTCATTTGAAGTGTAGACGAGGAATACATAACACTTCGCAAATCAGATTATATCTTGCCATGAAACATAGAAATGAGATGCGATATCGCGTTCTAAGAAGCATTAGAAATCTATTGCTACGATACGTAGACATCTGCAAACGCTATTTCCTAGCGAGCAAGTGTCGCATTCACATTCATTTGAAGTGTAGACGAGGAATACATGACACTTCGCAAATCATATTATATCTTACCATGAAACAGAGAAATGATATGCGATATCGCGTTTTAAGAAGCATTAGAAATCTATTGCTACGATAGGTAAACATCTGCAAACGCTATTTCCTTGCAAGGAAGTGTCGCATTTACATTCATTTGAAGTGTAGACGAGGAATACATAACACTTCGCAAATCATATTATATCTTACCATGAAACATAGAAATGAGATGCGATATCGCGTTCTAAGAATCATATGAATTCTATTGCTACGATACCTAGACATCTGCAAACGCTGTTTCCTTGCAAGGAAGTGTCGCATTTACATTCATTTGAAGTGTAGACGAGGAATACATGACACTTCGCAAATCATATTATATCTTACCATGAAACATAGAAATGAGATGCGATATCGCGTTTTAAGAAGCATTAGAAATCTATTGCTACGATACCTAGACATCTGCAGACGCTATTTCCTAGCAAGGAAGTGTCGCATTTACATTCATTTGAAGTGTAGAGGAGGAATACTTAACACTTCGCAAATCATATTACGTCTTACCATGAAACATAGAAATGAGATGCGATGTCGCGTTTTAAGAAGCATTAGAACTCTATTGCTACGATACCTAGACTTCTGCAGACGCTATTTCCTAGCAAGGAAGTGTAGCATTTACATTCATTTGATGTGTAGAGGAGGAATACTTAACACTTCGCAAATCATATTACGTCTAACCATGAAACATAGAAATGAGATGCGATATCGCGTTTTAAGAAGCATTAGAACTCTATTGCTACGATACCTAGACATCTGCAGACGCTATTTCCTAGCAAGGAAGTGTCGCATTTACATTCATTTGAAGTGTAGACGAGGAATACATGACACTTCGCAAATCATATTATATCTTACCATGAAACATATAAATGAGATGCGATATCTCGTTTTAAGAAGCATTAGAACACTATTGCTACGATAGGTAGACAACTGCAAACGCTATTTCCTTGCAAGGAAGTGTCGCATTTACATTCATTTGAAGTGTAGAGGAGGAATACATAACACTTCGCAAATCATATTATATCTTACCATGAAACATAGAAATGAGATGCGATATCTCGTTTTAAGAAGCATTACAACACTATTGCTACGATAAGTTGACAACTGCAAACGCTATTTCCTTGCAAGGAGGTGTCGCATTTACATTCATTAGAAGTGTAGAGGAGGAATACATAACACTTCGAAAATCATATTATATCTTACCATGAAACATAGAAATGAGATGCGATATCGCGTTTTAAGAAGCATTAGAACTCTATTGCTACGATACCTAGACATCTGCAGACGCTATTTCCTAGCAAGGAAGTGTCGCATTTACATTCATTTGAAGTGTAGACGAGGAATACATGACACTTCGCAAATCATATTATATCTTACCATGAAACATATAAATGAGATGCGATATCTCGTTTTAAGAAGCATTAGAACACTATTGCTACGATAGGTAAACATCTGCAAACGCTATTTCCTTGCAAGGAAGTGTCGCATTTACATTCATTTGAAGTGTAGAAGAGGAATACATGACACATCGCAAATCATATTATATCTTACCATGAAACAGAGAAATGAGATGCGATATCGCGTTTTAAGAAGCATTAGAAATCTATTGCTACGATACGTAGACATCTGCAAACGCTATTTCCTAGCGAGCAAGTGTCGCATTCACATTCATTTGAAGTGTAGACGAGGAATACATGACACTTCGCAAATCATATTATATCTTACCATGAAACAGAGAAATGATATGCGATATCGCGTTTTAAGAAGCATTAGAAATCTATTGCTACGATAGGTAAACATCTGCAAACGCTATTTCCTTGCAAGGAAGTGTCGCATTTACATTCATTTGAAGTGTAGACGAGGAATACATAACACTTCGCAAATCATATTATATCTTACCATGAAACATAGAAATGAGATGCGATATCGCGTTTTAAGAAGCATTAGAACTCTATTGCTACGATAGGTAAACATCTGCAAACGCTATTTCCTTGCAAGGAAGTGTCGCATTTACATTCATTTGAAGTGTAGAAGAGGAATACATGACACATCGCAAATCATATTATATCTTACCATGAAACAGAGAAATGAGATGCGATATCGCGTTTTAAGAAGCATTAGAACTCTATTGCTACGATACCTAGACATCTGCAGACGCTATTTCCTAGCAAGGAAGTGTCGCATTTACATTCATTTGAAGTGTAGAGGAGGAATACATAACACTTCGCAAATCATATTACATCTTACCATGAAACATAGAACTGAGATGCGATATCGCGTTTTAAGAAGCATTAGAACTCTATTGCTACGATAGGTAAACATCTGCAAACGCTATTTCCTTGCAAGGAAGTGTCGCATTTACATTCATTTGAAGTGTAGACGAGGAATACATAACACTTCGCAAATCAGATTATATCTTGCCATGAAACATAGAAATGAGATGCGATATCGCGTTTTAAGAAGCATTAGAAATCTATTGCTACGATACGTAGACATCTGCAAACGCTATTTCCTAGCGAGGAAGTGTCGCATTCACATTCATTTGAAGTGTAGACGAGGAATACATAACATTTCGCAAATCATATTATATCTTACCATGAAACATAGATATGAGATGCGACATCGCGTTTTAAGAAGCATTAGAAAGCTAATGCTACGATACGTAGATATCTGCTGACGCTATTTCCTAGCGAGGAAGTATCGCATTCACATTCATTTGAAGTGTAGAAGAGGAATACATGACACATCGCAAATCATATTATATCTTACCATGAAACAGAGAAATGAGATGCGATATCGCGTTTTAAGAAGCATTAGAACTCTATTGCTACGATACCCAGACATCTGCAGACGCTATTTCCTAGCAAGGAAGTGTCGCATTTACATTCATTTGAAGTGTAGAGGAGGAATACATAACACTTCGCAAATCATGTTATATCTTACCATGAAACATAGAAATGAGATGCGATATCGCGTTTTAAGAAGCATTAGAAATCTATTGCTACGGTACGTAGACATCTGCAAACGCTATTTCCTAGCGAGGAAGTGTCGCATTCACATTCATTTGAAGTGTAGACGAGGAATACATAACATTTCGCAAATCATATTATATCTTACCATGAAACATAGATATGAGATGCGATATCGCGTTTTAAGAAGCATTGGAAAGCTAATGCTACGATACGTAGATATCTGCAAACGCTATTTCCTAGCGAGGAAGTATCGCATTCACATTCATTTGAAGTGTAGACGAGGAATACTTAACACTTCGCAAATCATGTTATATCTTACCATGAAACATAGAAATGAGATGCGATATCGCGTTCTAAGAATCATATGAACTCTATTGCTACGATACGTAGACATCTGCAAACGCTATTTCCTAGCGAGGAAGTGTCGCATTCACATTCACTAGAAGTGTAGACGAGGAATACATAACACTTCGCAAATCATGTTATATCTTACCATGAAACATAGAAATGAGATGCGATATCGCGTTCTAAGAATCATATGAATTCTATTGCTACGATACCTAGACATCTGCAAACGCTGTTTCCTTGCAAGGAAGTGTCGCATTTACATTCATTTGAAGTGTAGACGAGGAATACATGACACTTCGCAAATCATATTATATCTTACCATGAAACATAGAAATGAGATGCGATATCGCGTTTTAAGAAGCATTAGAAATCTATTGCTACGATACCTAGACATCTGCAGACGCTATTTCCTAGCAAGGAAGTGTCGCATTTACATTCATTTGAAGTGTAGAGGAGGAATACTTAACACTTCGCAAATCATATTACGTCTTACCATGAAACATAGAAATGAGATGCGATGTCGCGTTTTAAGAAGCATTAGAACTCTATTGCTACGATACCTAGACTTCTGCAGACGCTATTTCCTAGCAAGGAAGTGTAGCATTTACATTCATTTGAAGTGTAGAGGAGGAATACATAACACTTCGCAAATCATGTTATATCTTACCATGAAACATAGAAATGAGATGCGATATCGCGTTTTAAGAAGCATTAGAAATCTATTGCTACGGTACGTAGACATCTGCAAACGCTATTTCCTAGCGAGGAAGTGTCGCATTCACATTCATTTGAAGTGTAGACGAGGAATACATAACATTTCGCAAATCATATTATATCTTACCATGAAACATAGATATGAGATGCGATATCGCGTTTTAAGAAGCATTGGAAAGCTAATGCTACGATACGTAGATATCTGCAAACGCTATTTCCTAGCGAGGAAGTATCGCATTCACATTCATTTGAAGTGTAGACGAGGAATACTTAACACTTCGCAAATCATGTTATATCTTACCATGAAACATAGAAATGAGATGCGATGTCGCGTTTTAAGAAGCACTAGAAATCTATTGCTACGATAGGTAAACATCTGCAAACTCTATTTCCTTGCAAGGAAGTGTCGCATTTACATTCATTTGAAGTGTAGAAGAGGAATACATGACTCTTCGCAAATCATATTATATCTTACCATGAAACAGAGAAATGAGATGCGATATCGCGTTTTAAGAAGCACTAGAAATCTATTGCTACGATAGGTAAACATCTGCAAACGCTATTTCCTTGCAAGGAAGTGTCGCATTTACATTCATTTGAAGTGTAGAAGAGGAATACATGACTCTTCGCAAATCATATTATATCTTACCATGAAACAGAGAAATGAGATGCGATATCGCATTTTAAGAAGCATTAGAACTCTATTGCTACGATAGGTAAACATCTGCAAACGCTATTTCCTTGCAAGGAAGTGTCGCATTTACATTCATTTGAAGTGTAGACGAGGAATACATAACACTTCGCAAATCAGATTATATCTTGCCATGAAACATAGAAATGAGATGCGATATCGCGTTTTAAGAAGCATTAGAAATCTATTGCTACGATACGTAGACATCTGCAAACGCCATTTCCTTGCAAGGAAGTGTCGCATTTACATTCATTTGAAGTGTAGACGAGGAACACATGACACTTCGCAAATCATATTATATCTTACCATGAAACATAGAAATGAGATGCGATATCGCGTTTTAAGAAGCATTAGAAAGCTATTGCTACGATACGTAGACATCTGCAAACGCTATTTCCTAGCGAGGAAGTATCGCATTCACATTCATTTGAAGTGTAGACGAGGAATACATAACACTTCGCAAATCATATTATACCTTACCATGAAACATAGAAATGAGATGCGATATCGCTTTTTAAGAAGCATTAGAGCACTATTGCTACGATAGGTAGACATTTGCAAACGCTATTTCCTTGCAAGGAAGTGTCGCATTTACATTCATTTGAAGTGTAGACGAGGAATACATAACACTTCGCAAATCATATTATATCTTACCATGAAACATAGAAATGAGATGCGATATCGCGTTTTAAGAAGCATTAGAAATCTATTGCTACGATACGTAGACATCTGCAAACGCCATTTCCTTGCAAGGAAGTGTCGCATTTACATTCATTTGAAGTGTAGACGAGGAATACTTGACACTTCGCAAATCATATTATATCTTACCATGAAACATAGAAATGAGATGCGATATCGCGTTTTAAGAAGCATTAGAAAGCTATTGCTACGATACGTAGACATCTGCAAACGCTATTTCCTAGCGAGGAAGTATCGCATTCACATTCATTTGAAGTGTAGACGAGGAATACATAACACTTCGCAAATCATGTTATATCTTACCATGAAACATAGAAAAGAGATGCGATATCGCGTTCTAAGAATCATATGAACTCTATTGCTACGATACCTAGACATCTGCAGACGCTATTTCCTAGCAAGGAAGTGTCGCATTTACATTCATTTGAAGTGTAGAGGAGGAATACATAACACTTCGCAAATCATATTACATCTTACCATGAAACATAGAACTGAGATGCGATATCGCGTTTTAAGAAGCATTAGAACTCTATTGCTGCGATAGGTAAACATCTGCAAACGCTATTTCCTTGCAAGGAAGTGTCGCATTTACATTCATTTGAAGTGTAGACGAGGAATACATAACACTTCGCAAATCAGATTATATCTTGCCATGAAACATAGAAATGAGATGCGATATCGCGTTTTAAGAAGCATTAGAAATCTATTGCTACGATACGTAGACATCTGCAAACGCTATTTCCTAGCGAGGAAGTGTCGCATTCACATTCATTTGAAGTGTAGACGAGGAATACATAACATTTCGCAAATCATATTATATCTTACCATGAAACATAGATATGAGATGCGACATCGCGTTCTAAGAAGCATTAGAAAGCTAATGCTACGATACGTAGATATCTGCTGACGCTATTTCCTAGCGAGGAAGTATCGCATTCACATTCATTTGAAGTGTAGAAGAGGAATACATGACACATCGCAAATCATATTATATCTTACCATGAAACAGAGAAATGAGATGCGATATCGCGTTTTAAGAAGCATTAGAACTCTATTGCTACGATACCCAGACATCTGCAGACGCTATTTCCTAGCAAGGAAGTGTCGCATTTACATTCATTTGAAGTGTAGAGGAGGAATACATAACACTTCGCAAATCATATTACATCTTACCAAGAAACATAGAAATGAGATGCGATATCGCGTTTTAAGAAGCATTAGAACTCTATTGCTACGATAGGTAAACATCTGCAAACGCTATTTCCTTGCAAGGAAGTGTCGCATTTACATTCATTTGAAGTGTAGACGAGGAATACATAACACTTCGCAAATCAGATTATATCTTGCCATGAAACATAGAAATGAGATGCGATATCGCGTTTTAAGAATCATAAGAACGCTATTGCTACGATACGTAGACAACTGCAAACGCTATTTCCTTGCAAGGAAGTGTCGCGTTTACATTCATTTGAAGTGTAGACGAGGAATACATAACACTTCGCAAATCAGATTATATCTTGCCATGAAACATAGAAATGAGATGCGATATCGCGTTTTAAGAATCATAAGAACGCTATTGCTACGATACGTAGACAACTGCAAACGCTATTTCCTTGCAAGGAAGTGTCGTATTTACATTCATTTGAATCACATACGAGGAATACATAACACTTCGCAATGAATATTATATCTTATCATGAAACATAGATATGAGATGCAATATCTCGTATTAAGAAGCATTTGAACTCTATTGCTACGATACGTAGACATCAGCAAACGCTGTTTCCTTGCAAGGATGTGTCGCATTTACATTCATTTGAAGTGTAGACGAGGAATACATAACACTTCGCAAATCATATTATATCTTACCATGAAACATAGAAATGAGATGCGATATCTCGTTTTAAGAAGCATTACAACACTATTGCTACGATAGGTAGACAACTGCAAACGCTATTTCCTTGAAAGGAGTTGTCCCATTTACATTCATTAGAAGTGTAGAGGAGGAATACATAACACTTCGCAAATCATATTATATCTTACCATGAAACATAGAAATGAGATGCGATATTGCGTTTTAAGAAGCATTAGAAAGCTATTGCTACGATACGTAGACATCTGCAAACGCTATTTCCTAGCGAGGAAGTATCGCATTCACATTCATTTGTAGTGTAGACGAGGAATACATGACACTTCGCAAATCATATTATATCTTACCATGAAACAGAGAAATGAGATGCGATATCGCGTTTTAAGAAGCATTAGAAATCTATTGCTACGATAGGTAAACATCTGCAAACGCTATTTCCTTGCAAGGATGTGTCGCATTTACATTCATTTGAAGTGTAGAAGAGGAATACATGACTCTTCGCAAATCATATTATATCTTACCATGAAACAGAGAAATGAGATGCGATATCGCGTTTTAAGAAGCATTAGAACTCTATTGCTACGATAGGTAAACATCTGCAAACGCTATTTCCTTGCAAGGAAGTGTCGCATTTACATTCATTTGAAGTGTAGACGAGGAATACATAACACTTCGCAAATCATATTATATCTTACCATGAAACATAGAAATGGGATGCGATATCGCGTTTTAAGAAGCATTAGAAAGCTATTTCTACGATACGTAGACATCTGCAAACGCTATTTCCTAGCGAGGAAGTATCGCATTCACATTCATTTGAAGTGTAGACGAGGAATACATAACACTTCGCAAATCATGTTATATCTTACCATGAAACATAGATATGAGATGCGACATCGCGTTTTAAGAAGCATTAGAAAGCTAATGCTACGATACGTAGATATCTGCTGACGCTATTTCCTAGCGAGGAAGTATCGCATTCACATTCATTTGAAGTGTAGAAGAGGAATACATGACACATCGCAAATCATATTATATCTTACCATGAAACAGAGAAATGAGATGCGATATCGCGTTTTAAGAAGCATTAGAAATCTATTGCTACGATACGTAGACATCTGCAAACGCTATTTCCTAGCGAGGAAGTGTCGCATTCACATTCATTTGAAGTGTAGACGAGGAATACATGACACTTCGCAAATCATATTATATCTTGCCATGAAACATAGAAATGAGATGCGATATCGCGTTTTAAGAATCATAAGAACGCTATTGCTACGATACGTAGACAACTGCAAACGCTATTTCCTTGCAAGGAAGTGTCGTATTTACATTCATTTGAATCACATACGAGGAATACATAACACTTCGCAATGAATATTATATCTTATCATGAAACATAGATATGAGATGCAATATCTCGTATTAAGAAGCATTTGAACTCTATTGCTACGATACGTAGACATCAGCAAACGCTGTTTCCTTGCAAGGATGTGTCGCATTTACATTCATTTGAAGTGTAGACGAGGAATACATAACACTTCGCAAATCATATTATATCTTACCATGAAACATAGAAATGAGATGCGATGTCTCGTTTTAAGAAGCATTACAACACTATTGCTACGATAGGTAGACAACTGCAAACGCTATTTCCTTGAAAGGAGTTGTCGCATTTACATTCATTAGAAGTGTAGAGGAGGAATACATAACACTTCGCAAATCATATTATATCTTACCATGAAACATAGAAATGAGATGCGATATTGCGTTTTAAGAAGCATTAGAAAGCTATTGCTACGATACGTAGACATCTGCAAACGCTATTTCCTAGCGAGGAAGTATCGCATTCACATTCATTTGTAGTGTAGACGAGGAATACATGACACTTCGCAAATCATATTATATCTTACCATGAAACAGAGAAATGAGATGCGATATCGCGTTTTAAGAAGCATTAGAAATCTATTGCTACGATAGGTAAACATCTGCAAACGCTATTTCCTTGCAAGGAAGTGTCGCATTTACATTCATTTGAAATGTAGAAGAGGAATACATGACTCTTCGCAAATCATATTATATCTTACCATGAAACAGAGAAATGAGATGCGATATCGCGTTTTAAGAAGCATTAGAACTCTATTGCTACGATAGGTAAACATCTGCAAACGCTATTTCCTTGCAAGGAAGTGTCGCATTTACATTCATTTGAAGTGTAGACGAGGAATACATAACACTTCGCAAATCATATTATATCTTACCATGAAACATAGAAACGGGATGCGATATCGCGTTTTAAGAAGCATTAGAAAGCTATTGCTACGATACGTAGACATCTGCAAACTCTATTTCCTAGCGAGGAAGTATCGCATTCACATTCATTTGAAGTGTAGACGAGGAATACATAACACTTCGCAAATCATGTTATATCTTACCATCAAACATAGAAATGAGATGCGATATCGCGTTTTAAGAAGCATTAGAAATCTATTGCTACGATACGTAGACATCTGCAAACGCTACTTCCTAGCGAGGAAGTGTCGCATTCACATTCATTTGAAGTGTAGACGAGGAATACATAACACTTCGCAAATCAGTTTATATCTTGCCATGAAACATAGAAATGAGATGCGATATCGCGTTTTAAGAAGCATTAGAAATCTATTGCTACGATACGTAGACATCTGCAAACGCTATTTCCTAGCGAGGAAGTGTCGCATTCACATTCATTTGAAGTGTAGACGAGGAATACATGACACTTCGCAAATCATATTATATCTTACCATGAAACATAGAAATGAGATGCGATATCGCGTTTTAAGAAGCATTAGAAAGCTATTGCTACGATACGTAGACATCTGCAAACGCTATTTCCTAGCGAGGGAGTATCGCATTCACATTCATTTGAAGTGTAGACGAGGAATACATAACACTTCGCAAATCATATTATACCTTACCATGAAACATAGAAATGAGATGCGATATCGCTTTTTAAGAAGCATTAGAGCACTATTGCTACGATAGGTAGACATTTGCAAACGCTATTTCCTTGCAAGGAAGTGTCGCATTTACATTCATTTGAAGTGTAGACGAGGAATACATAACACTTCGCAAATCATATTATATCTTACCATGAAACATAGAAATGAGATGCGATATCGCGTTTTAAGAAGCATTAGAAATCTATTGCTACGATACGTAGACATCTGCAAACGCCATTTCCTTGCAAGGAAGTGTCGCATTTACATTCATTTGAAGTGTAGACGAGGAATACATGACACTTCGCAAATCATATTATATCTTACCATGAAACATAGAAATGAGATGCGATATCGCGTTTTAAGAAGCATTAGAAAGCTATTGCTACGATACGTAGACATCTGCAAACGCTATTTCCTAGCGAGGAAGTATCGCATTCACATTCATTTGAAGTGTAGACGAGGAATACATAACACTTCGCAAATCATATTGTACCTTACCATGAAACATAGAAATGAGATGCGATATCGCGTTTTAAGAAGCATTAGAGCACTATTGCTACGATAGGTAGACATTTGCAAACGCTATTTCCTTGCAAGGAAGTGTCGCATTTACATTCATTTGAAGTGTAGCAGAGGAATACATGACACATCGCAAATCATATTATATCTTACCATGAAACAGAGAAATGAGATGCGATATCGCGTTTTAAGAAGCATTAGAACTCTATTGCTACGATACCTAGACATCTGCAGACGCTATTTCCTAGCAAGGAAGTGTCGCATTTACATTCATTTGAAGTGTAGAGGAGGAATACATAACACTTCGCAAATCATATTACATCTTACCATGAAACATAGAACTGAGATGCGATATCGCGTTTTAAGAAGCATTAGAACTCTATTGCTACGATAGGTAAACATCTGCAAACGCTATTTCCTTGCAAGGAAGTGTCGCATTTACATTCATTTGAAGTGTAGACGAGGAATACATAACACTTCGCAAATCAGATTATATCTTGCCATGAAACATAGAAATGAGATGCGATATCGCGTTTTAAGAAGCATTAGAAATCTATTGCTACGATACGTAGACATCTGCAAACGCTATTTCCTAGCGAGGAAGTGTCGCATTCACATTCATTTGAAGTGTAGACGAGGAATACATAACATTTCGCAAATCATATTATATCTTACCATGAAACATAGATATGAGATGCGACATCGCGTTTTAAGAAGCATTAGAAAGCTAATGCTACGATACGTAGATATCTGCTGACGCTATTTCCTAGCGAGGAAGTATCGCATTCACATTCATTTGAAGTGTAGAAGAGGAATACATGACACATCGCAAATCATATTATATCTTACCATGAAACAGAGAAATGAGATGCGATATCGCGTTTTAAGAAGCATTAGAACTCTATTGCTACGATACCCAGACATCTGCAGACGCTATTTCCTAACAAGGAAGTGTCGCATTTACATTCATTTGAAGTGTAGAGGAGGAATACATAACACTTCGCAAATCATATTACATCTTACCAAGAAACATAGAAATGAGATGCGATATCGCGTTTTAAGAAGCATTAGAACTCTATTGCTACGATAGGTAAACATCTGCAAACGCTATTTCCTTGCAAGGAAGTGTCGCATTTACATTCATTTGAAGTGTAGACGAGGAATACATAACACTTCGCAAATCAGATTATATCTTGCCATGAAACATAGAAATGAGATGCGATATCGCGTTTTAAGAAGCATTAGAAATCTATTGCTACGATACGTAGACATCTGCAAACGCTATTTCCTAGCGAGGAAGTGTCGCATTCACATTCATTTGAAGTGTAGACGAGGAATACATAACATTTCGCAAATCATATTATATCTTACCATGAAACATAGATATGAGATGCGACATCGCGTTTTAAGAAGCATTAGAAAGCTAATGCTACGATACGTAGATATCTGCTGACGCTATTTCCTAGCGAGGAAGTATCGCATTCACATTCATTTGAAGTGTAGAAGAGGAATACATGACACATCGCAAATCATATTATATCTTACCATGAAACAGAGAAATGAGATGCGATATCGCGTTTTAAGAAGCATTAGAACTCTATTGCTACGATACCCAGACATCTGCAGACGCTATTTCCTAGCAAGGAAGTGTCGCATTTACATTCATTTGAAGTGTAGAGGAGGAATACATAACACTTCGCAAATCATATTACATCTTACCAAGAAACATAGAAATGAGATGCGATATCGCGTTTTAAGAAGCATTAGAACTCTATTGCTACGATAGGTAAACATCTGCAAACGCTATTTCCTTGCAAGGAAGTGTCGCATTTACATTCATTTGAAGTGTAGACGAGGAATACATAACACTTCGCAAATCAGATTATATCTTGCCATGAAACATAGAAATGAGATGCGATATCGCGTTTTAAGAATCATAAGAACGCTATTGCTACGATACGTAGACAACTGCAAACGCTATTTCCTAGCGAGGAAGTGTCGCATTCACATTCATTTGAAGTGTAGACGAGGAATACATAACATTTCGCAAATCATATTATATCTTACCATGAAACATAGATATGAGATGCGACATCGCGTTTTAAGAAGCATTAGAAAGCTAATGCTACGATACGTAGATATCTGCTGACGCTATTTCCTAGCGAGGAAGTATAGCATTCACATTCATTTGAAGTGTAGAAGAGGAATACATGACACATCGCAAATCATATTATATCTTACCATGAAACAGAGAAATGAGATGCGATATCGCGTTTTAAGAAGCATTAGAACTCTATTGCTACGATACCCAGACATCTGCAGACGCTATTTCCTAGCAAGGAAGTGTCGCATTTACATTCATTTGAAGTGTAGAGGAGGAATACATAGCACTTCGCAAATCATATTATATCTTACCATGAAAGACAGGAATGAGATGGGATATCGCGTTTTAAGAAGCATTAGAAAGCTATTGCTACGATACGTAGACATCTGCAAACGCTATTTCCTAGCGAGGAAGTATCGCATTCACATTCATTTGAAGTGTAGACGAGGAATACATAACCCTTCGCAAATCATGTTATATCTTAACATGAAACATAGAAATGAGATGCGATATCGCGTTTTAAGAATCATATGAACTCTATTGCTACGATACGTAGACATCTGCAATCGTTATTTCCTTGGAAGGAAGCGTCGCATTTACTTTCATTTGAATCGTAGACGAGGAATGCATAACACTTCCCAATGAATATTATATCTTATCATGAAACATAGATATGAGATGCAATATCTCGTTTTAAGAAGCATTTGAACTCTATTGCTTCGATACGTAGACATATGCAAACGCTATTTCCTTGCGAGGAAGTGTCGCATTTACATTCATTTGAAGTGTAGAAGAGGGATACATGACACATAGCAAATCATATTATATCTTACCATGAAACAGAGAAATGAGATGCGATATCGCGTTTTAAGAAGCATTAGAAATCTATTGCTACTATACCTAGACATCTGCAGACGCTATTTCCTAGCAAGGAAGTGTCGCATTTACATTCATTTGAAGTGTAGAGGAGGAATACATAACACTTCGCAAATCATATTACATCTTACCATGAAACATAGAAATGAGATGCGCTATCGCGTTTTAAGAAGCATTGGAACACTATTGCTACGATAGGTAGATATTTGCAAACGCTATTACCTGGCAAGGAAATATCGCATTTACATTCATTTGAAGTGTAGAGGAGGAATACATAACACTTCGCAAATCATATTACATCTTACCATGAAACAGAGAAATGAGATGCGATATCGCGTTTTAAGAAGCACTAGAACTCTATTGCTACGATACCTAGACATCTGCAGACGCTATTTCCTAGCAAGGAAGTGTCGCATTTACATTCATTTTAAGTGTAGAGGAGGAATACTTAACACTTCGCAAATCATATTACGTCTTACCATGAAACATAGAAATAAGATGCGATATCGCGTTTTAAGAAGCATTAGAACTCTATTGCTACGATACCTAGATATCTGCAGACGCTATTTCCTAGCAAGGAAGTGTCGCATTTACATTCATTTGAAGTGTAGACGAGGAATACATGACACTTCGCAAATCATATTATATCTTACCATGAAACATAGAAATGAGATGCGATATCGCGTTCTAAGAAGCATTAGAAAGCTATTGCTACGATACGTAGACATCTGCAAACGCTATTTCCTAGCGAGGAAGTATGGCATTCACATTCATTTGAAGTGTAGACGAGGAATACATAACACTTCGCAAATCAAATTATATCTTACCATGAAACATAGAAATGAGATGCGATATCGCGTTTTAAGAAGCATTAGAGCACTATTCCTACGATAGGTAGACATTTGCAAACGCTATTTCCTTGCAAGGAAGTGTCGCATTTACATTCATTTGAAGTGTAGACGAGGAATACATAACACTTCGCAAATCATATTATATCTTACCATGAAACATAGAAATGAGATGCGATATCGCGTTTTAAGAAGCATTAGAACTCTATTGCTACGATAGGTAAACATCTGCAAACGCTATTTCCTTGCAAGGAAGTGTCGCATTTACATTCATTTGAAGTGTAGAAGAGGAATACATGACACTTCGCAAATCATATTATATCTTACCATGAAACAGAGAAATGAGATGCGATATCGCGCCTTAAGAAGCATTAGAAATCTATTGCTACAATACGTAGACATCTGCAAACGCCATTTCCTAGCGAGGAAGTGTCGCATTCACATTCATTTGAAGAGTAGACGAGGAATACATAACACATCGCAAATCATATTATATCTTACCATGAAAGATAGAAATGAGATGCGATATCGCGTTTTAAGAAGCATTAGAACTCTATTGCTACGATACCTAGACATCTGCAGACGCTATTTCCTAGCATGGAAGTGTCGCATTTACATTCATTTGAAGTGTAGAGGAGGAATACATAACACTTCGCAAATCATATTACATCTTACCATGAAACATAGAACTGAGATGCGATATCGCGTTTTAAGAAGCATTAGAACTCTATTGCTACGATAGGTAAACATCTGCAAACGCTATTTCCTTGCAAGGAAGTGTCGCATTTACATTCATTTGAAGTGTAGACGAGGAATACATAACACTTCGCAAATCAGATTATATCTTGCCATGAAACATAGAAATGAGATGCGATATCGCGTTTTAAGAAGCATTAGAAATCTATTGCTACGATACGTAGACATCTGCAAACGCTATTTCCTAGCGAGGAAGTGTCGCATTCACATTCATTTGAAGTGTAGACGAGGAATACATAACATTTCGCAAATCATATTATATCTTACCATGAAACATAGATATGAGATGCGACATCGCGTTCTAAGAAGCATTAGAAAGCTAATGCTACGATACGTAGATATCTGCTGACGCTATTTCCTAGCGAGGAAGTATCGCATTCACATTCATTTGAAGTGTAGAAGAGGAATACATGACACATCGCAAATCATATTATATCTTACCATGAAACAGAGAAATGAGATGCGATATCGCGTTTTAAGAAGCATTAGAACTCTATTGCTACGATACCCAGACATCTGCAGACGCTATTTCCTAGCAAGGAAGTGTCGCATTTACATTCATTTGAAGTGTAGAGGAGGAATACATAACACTTCGCAAATCATATTACATCTTACCAAGAAACATAGAAATGAGATGCGATATCGCGTTTTAAGAAGCATTAGAACTCTATTGCTACGATAGGTAAACATCTGCAAACGCTATTTCCTTGCAAGGAAGTGTCGCATTTACATTCATTTGAAGTGTAGACGAGGAATACATAACACTTCGCAAATCAGATTATATCTTGCCATGAAACATAGAAATGAGATGCGATATCGCGTTTTAAGAATCATAAGAACGCTATTGCTACGATACGTAGACAACTGCAAACGCTATTTCCTTGCAAGGAAGTGTCGCGTTTACATTCATTTGAAGTGTAGACGAGGAATACATAACACTTCGCAAATCAGATTATATCTTGCCATGAAACATAGAAATGAGATGCGATATCGCGTTTTAAGAATCATAAGAACGCTATTGCTACGATACGTAGACAACTGCAAACGCTATTTCCTTGCAAGGAAGTGTCGTATTTACATTCATTTGAATCACATACGAGGAATACATAACACTTCGCAATGAATATTATATCTTATCATGAAACATAGATATGAGATGCAATATCTCGTATTAAGAAGCATTTGAACTCTATTGCTACGATACGTAGACATCAGCAAACGCTGTTTCCTTGCAAGGATGTGTCGCATTTACATTCATTTGAAGTGTAGACGAGGAATACATAACACTTCGCAAATCATATTATATCTTACCATGAAACATAGAAATGAGATGCGATATCTCGTTTTAAGAAGCATTACAACACTATTGCTACGATAGGTAGACAACTGCAAACGCTATTTCCTTGAAAGGAGTTGTCCCATTTACATTCATTAGAAGTGTAGAGGAGGAATACATAACACTTCGCAAATCATATTATATCTTACCATGAAACATAGAAATGAGATGCGATATTGCGTTTTAAGAAGCATTAGAAAGCTATTGCTACGATACGTAGACATCTGCAAACGCTATTTCCTAGCGAGGAAGTATCGCATTCACATTCATTTGTAGTGTAGACGAGGAATACATGACACTTCGCAAATCATATTATATCTTACCATGAAACAGAGAAATGAGATGCGATATCGCGTTTTAAGAAGCATTAGAAATCTATTGCTACGATAGGTAAACATCTGCAAACGCTATTTCCTTGCAAGGATGTGTCGCATTTACATTCATTTGAAGTGTAGAAGAGGAATACATGACTCTTCGCAAATCATATTATATCTTACCATGAAACAGAGAAATGAGATGCGATATCGCGTTTTAAGAAGCATTAGAACTCTATTGCTACGATAGGTAAACATCTGCAAACGCTATTTCCTTGCAAGGAAGTGTCGCATTTACATTCATTTGAAGTGTAGACGAGGAATACATAACACTTCGCAAATCATATTATATCTTACCATGAAACATAGAAATGGGATGCGATATCGCGTTTTAAGAAGCATTAGAAAGCTATTTCTACGATACGTAGACATCTGCAAACGCTATTTCCTAGCGAGGAAGTATCGCATTCACATTCATTTGAAGTGTAGACGAGGAATACATAACACTTCGCAAATCATGTTATATCTTACCATGAAACATAGATATGAGATGCGACATCGCGTTTTAAGAAGCATTAGAAAGCTAATGCTACGATACGTAGATATCTGCTGACGCTATTTCCTAGCGAGGAAGTATCGCATTCACATTCATTTGAAGTGTAGAAGAGGAATACATGACACATCGCAAATCATATTATATCTTACCATGAAACAGAGAAATGAGATGCGATATCGCGTTTTAAGAAGCATTAGAAATCTATTGCTACGATACGTAGACATCTGCAAACGCTATTTCCTAGCGAGGAAGTGTCGCATTCACATTCATTTGAAGTGTAGACGAGGAATACATGACACTTCGCAAATCATATTATATCTTGCCATGAAACATAGAAATGAGATGCGATATCGCGTTTTAAGAATCATAAGAACGCTATTGCTACGATACGTAGACAACTGCAAACGCTATTTCCTTGCAAGGAAGTGTCGTATTTACATTCATTTGAATCACATACGAGGAATACATAACACTTCGCAATGAATATTATATCTTATCATGAAACATAGATATGAGATGCAATATCTCGTATTAAGAAGCATTTGAACTCTATTGCTACGATACGTAGACATCAGCAAACGCTGTTTCCTTGCAAGGATGTGTCGCATTTACATTCATTTGAAGTGTAGACGAGGAATACATAACACTTCGCAAATCATATTATATCTTACCATGAAACATAGAAATGAGATGCGATGTCTCGTTTTAAGAAGCATTACAACACTATTGCTACGATAGGTAGACAACTGCAAACGCTATTTCCTTGAAAGGAGTTGTCGCATTTACATTCATTAGAAGTGTAGAGGAGGAATACATAACACTTCGCAAATCATATTATATCTTACCATGAAACATAGAAATGAGATGCGATATTGCGTTTTAAGAAGCATTAGAAAGCTATTGCTACGATACGTAGACATCTGCAAACGCTATTTCCTAGCGAGGAAGTATCGCATTCACATTCATTTGTAGTGTAGACGAGGAATACATGACACTTCGCAAATCATATTATATCTTACCATGAAACAGAGAAATGAGATGCGATATCGCGTTTTAAGAAGCATTAGAAATCTATTGCTACGATAGGTAAACATCTGCAAACGCTATTTCCTTGCAAGGAAGTGTCGCATTTACATTCATTTGAAATGTAGAAGAGGAATACATGACTCTTCGCAAATCATATTATATCTTACCATGAAACAGAGAAATGAGATGCGATATCGCGTTTTAAGAAGCATTAGAACTCTATTGCTACGATAGGTAAACATCTGCAAACGCTATTTCCTTGCAAGGAAGTGTCGCATTTACATTCATTTGAAGTGTAGACGAGGAATACATAACACTTCGCAAATCATATTATATCTTACCATGAAACATAGAAACGGGATGCGATATCGCGTTTTAAGAAGCATTAGAAAGCTATTGCTACGATACGTAGACATCTGCAAACTCTATTTCCTAGCGAGGAAGTATCGCATTCACATTCATTTGAAGTGTAGACGAGGAATACATAACACTTCGCAAATCATGTTATATCTTACCATCAAACATAGAAATGAGATGCGATATCGCGTTTTAAGAAGCATTAGAAATCTATTGCTACGATACGTAGACATCTGCAAACGCTACTTCCTAGCGAGGAAGTGTCGCATTCACATTCATTTGAAGTGTAGACGAGGAATACATAACACTTCGCAAATCAGTTTATATCTTGCCATGAAACATAGAAATGAGATGCGATATCGCGTTTTAAGAAGCATTAGAAATCTATTGCTACGATACGTAGACATCTGCAAACGCTATTTCCTAGCGAGGAAGTGTCGCATTCACATTCATTTGAAGTGTAGACGAGGAATACATGACACTTCGCAAATCATATTATATCTTACCATGAAACATAGAAATGAGATGCGATATCGCGTTTTAAGAAGCATTAGAAAGCTATTGCTACGATACGTAGACATCTGCAAACGCTATTTCCTAGCGAGGGAGTATCGCATTCACATTCATTTGAAGTGTAGACGAGGAATACATAACACTTCGCAAATCATATTATACCTTACCATGAAACATAGAAATGAGATGCGATATCGCTTTTTAAGAAGCATTAGAGCACTATTGCTACGATAGGTAGACATTTGCAAACGCTATTTCCTTGCAAGGAAGTGTCGCATTTACATTCATTTGAAGTGTAGACGAGGAATACATAACACTTCGCAAATCATATTATATCTTACCATGAAACATAGAAATGAGATGCGATATCGCGTTTTAAGAAGCATTAGAAATCTATTGCTACGATACGTAGACATCTGCAAACGCCATTTCCTTGCAAGGAAGTGTCGCATTTACATTCATTTGAAGTGTAGACGAGGAATACATGACACTTCGCAAATCATATTATATCTTACCATGAAACATAGAAATGAGATGCGATATCGCGTTTTAAGAAGCATTAGAAAGCTATTGCTACGATACGTAGACATCTGCAAACGCTATTTCCTAGCGAGGAAGTATCGCATTCACATTCATTTGAAGTGTAGACGAGGAATACATAACACTTCGCAAATCATATTGTACCTTACCATGAAACATAGAAATGAGATGCGATATCGCGTTTTAAGAAGCATTAGAGCACTATTGCTACGATAGGTAGACATTTGCAAACGCTATTTCCTTGCAAGGAAGTGTCGCATTTACATTCATTTGAAGTGTAGCAGAGGAATACATGACACATCGCAAATCATATTATATCTTACCATGAAACAGAGAAATGAGATGCGATATCGCGTTTTAAGAAGCATTAGAACTCTATTGCTACGATACCTAGACATCTGCAGACGCTATTTCCTAGCAAGGAAGTGTCGCATTTACATTCATTTGAAGTGTAGAGGAGGAATACATAACACTTCGCAAATCATATTACATCTTACCATGAAACATAGAACTGAGATGCGATATCGCGTTTTAAGAAGCATTAGAACTCTATTGCTACGATAGGTAAACATCTGCAAACGCTATTTCCTTGCAAGGAAGTGTCGCATTTACATTCATTTGAAGTGTAGACGAGGAATACATAACACTTCGCAAATCAGATTATATCTTGCCATGAAACATAGAAATGAGATGCGATATCGCGTTTTAAGAAGCATTAGAAATCTATTGCTACGATACGTAGACATCTGCAAACGCTATTTCCTAGCGAGGAAGTGTCGCATTCACATTCATTTGAAGTGTAGACGAGGAATACATAACATTTCGCAAATCATATTATATCTTACCATGAAACATAGATATGAGATGCGACATCGCGTTTTAAGAAGCATTAGAAAGCTAATGCTACGATACGTAGATATCTGCTGACGCTATTTCCTAGCGAGGAAGTATCGCATTCACATTCATTTGAAGTGTAGAAGAGGAATACATGACACATCGCAAATCATATTATATCTTACCATGAAACAGAGAAATGAGATGCGATATCGCGTTTTAAGAAGCATTAGAACTCTATTGCTACGATACCCAGACATCTGCAGACGCTATTTCCTAACAAGGAAGTGTCGCATTTACATTCATTTGAAGTGTAGAGGAGGAATACATAACACTTCGCAAATCATATTACATCTTACCAAGAAACATAGAAATGAGATGCGATATCGCGTTTTAAGAAGCATTAGAACTCTATTGCTACGATAGGTAAACATCTGCAAACGCTATTTCCTTGCAAGGAAGTGTCGCATTTACATTCATTTGAAGTGTAGACGAGGAATACATAACACTTCGCAAATCAGATTATATCTTGCCATGAAACATAGAAATGAGATGCGATATCGCGTTTTAAGAAGCATTAGAAATCTATTGCTACGATACGTAGACATCTGCAAACGCTATTTCCTAGCGAGGAAGTGTCGCATTCACATTCATTTGAAGTGTAGACGAGGAATACATAACATTTCGCAAATCATATTATATCTTACCATGAAACATAGATATGAGATGCGACATCGCGTTTTAAGAAGCATTAGAAAGCTAATGCTACGATACGTAGATATCTGCTGACGCTATTTCCTAGCGAGGAAGTATCGCATTCACATTCATTTGAAGTGTAGAAGAGGAATACATGACACATCGCAAATCATATTATATCTTACCATGAAACAGAGAAATGAGATGCGATATCGCGTTTTAAGAAGCATTAGAACTCTATTGCTACGATACCCAGACATCTGCAGACGCTATTTCCTAGCAAGGAAGTGTCGCATTTACATTCATTTGAAGTGTAGAGGAGGAATACATAACACTTCGCAAATCATATTACATCTTACCAAGAAACATAGAAATGAGATGCGATATCGCGTTTTAAGAAGCATTAGAACTCTATTGCTACGATAGGTAAACATCTGCAAACGCTATTTCCTTGCAAGGAAGTGTCGCATTTACATTCATTTGAAGTGTAGACGAGGAATACATAACACTTCGCAAATCAGATTATATCTTGCCATGAAACATAGAAATGAGATGCGATATCGCGTTTTAAGAATCATAAGAACGCTATTGCTACGATACGTAGACAACTGCAAACGCTATTTCCTAGCGAGGAAGTGTCGCATTCACATTCATTTGAAGTGTAGACGAGGAATACATAACATTTCGCAAATCATATTATATCTTACCATGAAACATAGATATGAGATGCGACATCGCGTTTTAAGAAGCATTAGAAAGCTAATGCTACGATACGTAGATATCTGCTGACGCTATTTCCTAGCGAGGAAGTATAGCATTCACATTCATTTGAAGTGTAGAAGAGGAATACATGACACATCGCAAATCATATTATATCTTACCATGAAACAGAGAAATGAGATGCGATATCGCGTTTTAAGAAGCATTAGAACTCTATTGCTACGATACCCAGACATCTGCAGACGCTATTTCCTAGCAAGGAAGTGTCGCATTTACATTCATTTGAAGTGTAGAGGAGGAATACATAGCACTTCGCAAATCATATTATATCTTACCATGAAAGACAGGAATGAGATGGGATATCGCGTTTTAAGAAGCATTAGAAAGCTATTGCTACGATACGTAGACATCTGCAAACGCTATTTCCTAGCGAGGAAGTATCGCATTCACATTCATTTGAAGTGTAGACGAGGAATACATAACCCTTCGCAAATCATGTTATATCTTAACATGAAACATAGAAATGAGATGCGATATCGCGTTTTAAGAATCATATGAACTCTATTGCTACGATACGTAGACATCTGCAATCGTTATTTCCTTGGAAGGAAGCGTCGCATTTACTTTCATTTGAATCGTAGACGAGGAATGCATAACACTTCCCAATGAATATTATATCTTATCATGAAACATAGATATGAGATGCAATATCTCGTTTTAAGAAGCATTTGAACTCTATTGCTTCGATACGTAGACATATGCAAACGCTATTTCCTTGCGAGGAAGTGTCGCATTTACATTCATTTGAAGTGTAGAAGAGGGATACATGACACATAGCAAATCATATTATATCTTACCATGAAACAGAGAAATGAGATGCGATATCGCGTTTTAAGAAGCATTAGAAATCTATTGCTACTATACCTAGACATCTGCAGACGCTATTTCCTAGCAAGGAAGTGTCGCATTTACATTCATTTGAAGTGTAGAGGAGGAATACATAACACTTCGCAAATCATATTACATCTTACCATGAAACATAGAAATGAGATGCGCTATCGCGTTTTAAGAAGCATTGGAACACTATTGCTACGATAGGTAGATATTTGCAAACGCTATTACCTGGCAAGGAAATATCGCATTTACATTCATTTGAAGTGTAGAGGAGGAATACATAACACTTCGCAAATCATATTACATCTTACCATGAAACAGAGAAATGAGATGCGATATCGCGTTTTAAGAAGCACTAGAACTCTATTGCTACGATACCTAGACATCTGCAGACGCTATTTCCTAGCAAGGAAGTGTCGCATTTACATTCATTTTAAGTGTAGAGGAGGAATACTTAACACTTCGCAAATCATATTACGTCTTACCATGAAACATAGAAATAAGATGCGATATCGCGTTTTAAGAAGCATTAGAACTCTATTGCTACGATACGTAGATATCTGCAGACGCTATTTCCTAGCAAGGAAGTGTCGCATTTACATTCATTTGAAGTGTAGACGAGGAATACATGACACTTCGCAAATCATATTATATCTTACCATGAAACATAGAAATGAGATGCGATATCGCGTTCTAAGAAGCATTAGAAAGCTATTGCTACGATACGTAGACATCTGCAAGCGCTATTTCCTAGCGAGGAAGTATGGCATTCACATTCATTTGAAGTGTAGACGAGGAATACATAACACTTCGCAAATCAAATTATATCTTACCATGAAACATAGAAATGAGATGCGATATCGCGTTTTAAGAGGCATTAGAGCACTATTCCTACGATAGGTAGACATTTGCAAACGCTATTTCCTTGCAAGGAAGTGTCGCATTTACATTCATTTGAAGTGTAGACGAGGAATACATAACACTTCGCAAATCATATTATATCTTACCATGAAACAGAGAAATGAGATGCGATATCGCGCCTTAAGAAGCATTAGAAATCTATTGCTACGATACGTAGACATCTGCAAACGCCATTTCCTAGCGAGGAAGTGTCGCATTCACATTCATTTGAAGAGTAGACGAGGAATACATAACACTTCGCAAATCATATTATATCTTACCATGAAAGATAGAAATGAGATGCGATATCGCGTTTTAAGAAGCATTAGAACTCTATTGCTACGATACCTAGACATCTGCAGACGCTATTTCCTAGCATGGAAGTGTCACATTTACATTCATTTGAAGTGTAGAGGAGGAATACATAACACTTCGCAAATCATATTACATCTTACCATGAAACATAGAACTGAGATGCGATATCGCGTTTTAAGAAGCATTAGAACTCTATTGCTACGATAGGTAAACATCTGCAAACGCTATTTCCTTGCAAGGAAGTGTCGCATTTACAATCATTTGAAGTGTAGACGAGGAATACATAACACTTCGCAAATCAGATTATATCTTGCCATGAAACATAGAAATGAGATGCGATATCGCGTTTTAAGAAGCATTAGAAATCTATTGCTACGATACGTAGACATCAGCAAACGCTATTTCCTTGCAAGGATGTGTCGCATTTACATTCATTTGAAGTGTAGACGAGGAATACATAACACTTCGCAAATCATATTATATCTTACCATGAAACATAGAAATGAGATGCGATATCTCGTTTTAAGAAGCATTACAACACTATTGCTACGGTAGGTAGACAACTGCAAACGCTATTTCCTTGAAAGGAGTTGTCGCATTTACATTCATTAGAAGTGTAGAGGAGGAATACATAACACTTCGCAAATCATATTATATCTTACCATGAAACATAGAAATGAGATGCGATATTGCGTTTTAAGAAGCATTAGAAAGCTATTGCTACGATACGTAGACATCTGCAAACGCTATTTCCTAGCGAGGAAGTATCGCATTCACATTCATTTGAAGTGTAGACGAGGAATACATGACACTTCGCAAATCATATTATATCTTACCATGAAACAGAGAAATGAGATGCGATATCGCGTTTTAAGAAGCATTAGAAATCTATTGCTACGATAGGTAAACATCTGCAAACGCTATTTCCTTGCAAGGAAGTGTCGCATTTACATTCATTTGAAGTGTAGAAGAGGAATACATGACTCTTCGCAAATCATATTATATCTTACCATGAAACAGAGAAATGAGATGCGATATCGCGTTTTAAGAAGCATTAGAACTCTATTGCTACGATACCTAGACATCTGCAGACGCTATTTCCTAGCAAGGAAGTGTCGCATTTACATTCATTTGAAGTGTAGAGGAGGAATACGTAACACTTCGCAAATCATATTACATCTTACCATGAAACATAGAACTGAGATGCGATATCGCGTTTTAAGAAGCATTAGAACTCTATTGCTACGATAGGTAAACATCTGCAAACGCTATTTCCTTGCAAGGAAGTCGCGCATTTACATTCATTTGAAGTGTAGACGAGGAATACATAACACTTCGCAAATCAGATTATATCTTGCCATGAAACATAGAAATGAGATGCGATATCGCGTTTTAAGAAGCATTAGAAATCTATTGCTACGATACGTAGACATCTGCAAACGCTATTTCCTAGCGAGGAAGTGTCGCATTCACATTCATTTGAAGTGTAGACGAGGAATACATAACATTTCGCAAATCATATTATATCTTACCATGAAACATAGATATGAGATGCGACATCGCGTTTTAAGAAGCATTAGAAAGCTAATGCTACGATACGTAGATATCTGCTGACGCTATTTCCTAGCGAGGAAGTATCGCATTCACATTCATTTGAAGTGTAGAAGAGGAATACATGACACATCGCAAATCATATTATATCTTACCATGAAACAGAGAAATGAGATGCGATATCGCGTTTTAAGAAGCATTAGAACTCTATTGCTACGATACCCAGACATCTGCAGACGCTATTTCCTAACAAGGAAGTGTCGCATTTACATTCATTTGAAGTGTAGAGGAGGAATACATAACACTTCGCAAATCATATTACATCTTACCAAGAAACATAGAAATGAGATGCGATATCGCGTTTTAAGAAGCATTAGAACTCTATTGCTACGATAGGTAAACATCTGCAAACGCTATTTCCTTGCAAGGAAGTGTCGCATTTACATTCATTTGAAGTGTAGACGAGGAATACATAACACTTCGCAAATCAGATTATATCTTGCCATGAAACATAGAAATGAGATGCGATATCGCGTTTTAAGAAGCATTAGAAATCTATTGCTACGATACGTAGACATCTGCAAACGCTATTTCCTAGCGAGGAAGTGTCGCATTCACATTCATTTGAAGTGTAGACGAGGAATACATAACATTTCGCAAATCATATTATATCTTACCATGAAACATAGATATGAGATGCGACATCGCGTTTTAAGAAGCATTAGAAAGCTAATGCTACGATACGTAGATATCTGCTGACGCTATTTCCTAGCGAGGAAGTATCGCATTCACATTCATTTGAAGTGTAGAAGAGGAATACATGACACATCGCAAATCATATTATATCTTACCATGAAACAGAGAAATGAGATGCGATATCGCGTTTTAAGAAGCATTAGAACTCTATTGCTACGATACCCAGACATCTGCAGACGCTATTTCCTAGCAAGGAAGTGTCGCATTTACATTCATTTGAAGTGTAGAGGAGGAATACATAACACTTCGCAAATCATATTACATCTTACCAAGAAACATAGAAATGAGATGCGATATCGCGTTTTAAGAAGCATTAGAACTCTATTGCTACGATAGGTAAACATCTGCAAACGCTATTTCCTTGCAAGGAAGTGTCGCATTTACATTCATTTGAAGTGTAGACGAGGAATACATAACACTTCGCAAATCAGATTATATCTTGCCATGAAACATAGAAATGAGATGCGATATCGCGTTTTAAGAATCATAAGAACGCTATTGCTACGATACGTAGACAACTGCAAACGCTATTTCCTAGCGAGGAAGTGTCGCATTCACATTCATTTGAAGTGTAGACGAGGAATACATAACATTTCGCAAATCATATTATATCTTACCATGAAACATAGATATGAGATGCGACATCGCGTTTTAAGAAGCATTAGAAAGCTAATGCTACGATACGTAGATATCTGCTGACGCTATTTCCTAGCGAGGAAGTATAGCATTCACATTCATTTGAAGTGTAGAAGAGGAATACATGACACATCGCAAATCATATTATATCTTACCATGAAACAGAGAAATGAGATGCGATATCGCGTTTTAAGAAGCATTAGAACTCTATTGCTACGATACCCAGACATCTGCAGACGCTATTTCCTAGCAAGGAAGTGTCGCATTTACATTCATTTGAAGTGTAGAGGAGGAATACATAGCACTTCGCAAATCATATTATATCTTACCATGAAAGACAGGAATGAGATGGGATATCGCGTTTTAAGAAGCATTAGAAAGCTATTGCTACGATACGTAGACATCTGCAAACGCTATTTCCTAGCGAGGAAGTATCGCATTCACATTCATTTGAAGTGTAGACGAGGAATACATAACCCTTCGCAAATCATGTTATATCTTAACATGAAACATAGAAATGAGATGCGATATCGCGTTTTAAGAATCATATGAACTCTATTGCTACGATACGTAGACATCTGCAATCGTTATTTCCTTGGAAGGAAGCGTCGCATTTACTTTCATTTGAATCGTAGACGAGGAATGCATAACACTTCCCAATGAATATTATATCTTATCATGAAACATAGATATGAGATGCAATATCTCGTTTTAAGAAGCATTTGAACTCTATTGCTTCGATACGTAGACATATGCAAACGCTATTTCCTTGCGAGGAAGTGTCGCATTTACATTCATTTGAAGTGTAGAAGAGGGATACATGACACATAGCAAATCATATTATATCTTACCATGAAACAGAGAAATGAGATGCGATATCGCGTTTTAAGAAGCATTAGAAATCTATTGCTACTATACCTAGACATCTGCAGACGCTATTTCCTAGCAAGGAAGTGTCGCATTTACATTCATTTGAAGTGTAGAGGAGGAATACATAACACTTCGCAAATCATATTACATCTTACCATGAAACATAGAAATGAGATGCGCTATCGCGTTTTAAGAAGCATTGGAACACTATTGCTACGATAGGTAGATATTTGCAAACGCTATTACCTGGCAAGGAAATATCGCATTTACATTCATTTGAAGTGTAGAGGAGGAATACATAACACTTCGCAAATCATATTACATCTTACCATGAAACAGAGAAATGAGATGCGATATCGCGTTTTAAGAAGCACTAGAACTCTATTGCTACGATACCTAGACATCTGCAGACGCTATTTCCTAGCAAGGAAGTGTCGCATTTACATTCATTTTAAGTGTAGAGGAGGAATACTTAACACTTCGCAAATCATATTACGTCTTACCATGAAACATAGAAATAAGATGCGATATCGCGTTTTAAGAAGCATTAGAACTCTATTGCTACGATACCTAGATATCTGCAGACGCTATTTCCTAGCAAGGAAGTGTCGCATTTACATTCATTTGAAGTGTAGACGAGGAATACATGACACTTCGCAAATCATATTATATCTTACCATGAAACATAGAAATGAGATGCGATATCGCGTTCTAAGAAGCATTAGAAAGCTATTGCTACGATACGTAGACATCTGCAAACGCTATTTCCTAGCGAGGAAGTATGGCATTCACATTCATTTGAAGTGTAGACGAGGAATACATAACACTTCGCAAATCAAATTATATCTTACCATGAAACATAGAAATGAGATGCGATATCGCGTTTTAAGAAGCATTAGAGCACTATTCCTACGATAGGTAGACATTTGCAAACGCTATTTCCTTGCAAGGAAGTGTCGCATTTACATTCATTTGAAGTGTAGACGAGGAATACATAACACTTCGCAAATCATATTATATCTTACCATGAAACATAGAAATGAGATGCGATATCGCGTTTTAAGAAGCATTAGAACTCTATTGCTACGATAGGTAAACATCTGCAAACGCTATTTCCTTGCAAGGAAGTGTCGCATTTACATTCATTTGAAGTGTAGAAGAGGAATACATGACACTTCGCAAATCATATTATATCTTACCATGAAACAGAGAAATGAGATGCGATATCGCGCCTTAAGAAGCATTAGAAATCTATTGCTACAATACGTAGACATCTGCAAACGCCATTTCCTAGCGAGGAAGTGTCGCATTCACATTCATTTGAAGAGTAGACGAGGAATACATAACACATCGCAAATCATATTATATCTTACCATGAAAGATAGAAATGAGATGCGATATCGCGTTTTAAGAAGCATTAGAACTCTATTGCTACGATACCTAGACATCTGCAGACGCTATTTCCTAGCATGGAAGTGTCGCATTTACATTCATTTGAAGTGTAGAGGAGGAATACATAACACTTCGCAAATCATATTACATCTTACCATGAAACATAGAACTGAGATGCGATATCGCGTTTTAAGAAGCATTAGAACTCTATTGCTACGATAGGTAAACATCTGCAAACGCTATTTCCTTGCAAGGAAGTGTCGCATTTACATTCATTTGAAGTGTAGACGAGGAATACATAACACTTCGCAAATCAGATTATATCTTGCCATGAAACATAGAAATGAGATGCGATATCGCGTTTTAAGAAGCATTAGAAATCTATTGCTACGATACGTAGACATCTGCAAACGCTATTTCCTAGCGAGGAAGTGTCGCATTCACATTCATTTGAAGTGTAGACGAGGAATACATAACATTTCGCAAATCATATTATATCTTACCATGAAACATAGATATGAGATGCGACATCGCGTTTTAAGAAGCATTAGAAAGCTAATGCTACGATACGTAGATATCTGCTGACGCTATTTCCTAGCGAGGAAGTATCGCATTCACATTCATTTGTAGTGTAGACGAGGAATACATGACACTTCGCAAATCATATTATATCTTACCATGAAACAGAGAAATGAGATGCGATATCGCGTTTTAAGAAGCATTAGAACTCTATTGCTACGATAGGTAAACATCTGCAAACGCTATTTCCTTGCAAGGAAGTGTCGCATTTACATTCATTTGAAGTGTAGACGAGGAATACATAACACTTCGCAAATCATATTATATCTTACCATGAAACATAGAAATGGGATGCGATATCGCGTTTTAAGAAGCATTAGAAAGCTATTGCTACGATACGTAGACATCTGCAAACGCTATTTCCTAGCGAGGAAGTATCGCATTCACATTCATTTGAAGTGTAGACGAGGAATACATAACACTTCGCAAATCATGTTGTATCTTACCATCAAACATAGAAATGAGATGCGATATCGCGTTTTAAGGAGCATTAGAAATCTATTGCTACGATACGTAGACATCTGCAAACGCTACTTCCTAGCGAGGAAGTGTCGCATTCACATTCATTTGAAGTGTAGACGAGGAATACATAACACTTCGCAAATCAGATTATATCTTGCCATGAAACATAGAAATGAGATGCGATATCGCGTTTTAAGAAGCATTAGAAATCTATTGCTACGATACGTAGACATCTGCAAACGCTATTTCCTAGCAAGGAAGTGTCGCATTTACATTCATTTGAAGTGTAGAGGAGGAATACATAACACTTCGCAAATCATATTATATCTTACCATGAAACAGAGAAATGAGATGCGGTATCGCCATTTAAGAAGCATTAGAACTCTGTTGCTACGATACCTAGACATTTGCAGACGCTATTTCCTAGCAAGGAAGTGTCGCATTTACATTCATTTGAAGTGTAGAGGAGGAATACATAACACTTCGCAAATCATATTATATCTTACCATGAAACATAGAAATGAGATGCGATATCGCGTTTTAAGAAGCACTAGAAAGCTATTGCTACGATACGTAGACATCTGCAAACGCTATTTCCTAGCGAGGAAGTATCGCATTCACATTCATTTGAAGTGTAGACGAGGAATACATGACACTTCGCAAATCATATTATATCTTACCATGAAACAGTGAAATTAGATGCGATATCGCGTTTTAAGAAGCATTAGAAATCTATTGCTACGATACGTAGACATCTGCAAACGCTATTTCCTAGCGAGGAAGTGTCGCATTCACATTCATTTGAAGTGTAGACGAGGAATACATAGCACTTCGCAAATCATATTATATCTTACCATGAAACACAGGAATGAGATGGGATATCGCGTTTTAAGAAGCATTAGAAAGCTATTGCTACGATACGTAGACATCTGCAAACGCTATTTCCTAGCGAGGAAGTATCGCATTCACATTCATTTGAAGTGCAGACGAGGAATACATAACCCTTCGCAAATCATGTTATATCTTAACATGAAACATAGAAATGAGATGCGATATCGCGTTTTAAGAATCATATGAACTCTATTGCTACGATACGTAGACATCTGCAATCGTTATTTCCTTGGAAGGAAGTGTCGCCTTTACTTTCATTTGAATCGTAGACGAGGAATGCATAACACTTCCCAATGAATATTATATCTTATCATGAAACATAGATATGAGATGCAATATCTCGTTTTAAGAAGCATTTGAACTCTATTGCTTCGATACGTAGACATATGCAAACGCTATTTCCTTGCGAGGAAGTGTCGCATTTACATTCATTTGAAGTGTAGAAGAGGGATACATGACACTTCGCAAATCATATTATATCTTACCATGAAACAGAGAAATGAGATGCGATATCGCGTTTTAAGAAGCATTAGAAATCTATTGCTACTATACCTAGACATCTGCAGACGCTATTTCCTAGCAAGGAAGTGTCGCATTTACATTCATTTGAAGTGTAGAGGAGGAATACATAACACTTCGCAAATCATATTACATCTTACCATGAAACATAGAAATGAGATGCGCTATCGCGTTTTAAGAAGCATTAGAACACTATTGCTACGATAGGTAGATATTTGCAAACGCTATTACCTGGCAAGGAAATATCGCATTTACATTCATTTGAAGTGTAGAGGAGGAATACATAACACTTCGCAAATCATATTACATCTTACCATGAAACAGAGAAATGAGATGCGATATCGCGTTTTAAGAAGCACTAGAAATCTATTGCTACTATACCTAGACATCTGCAGACGCTATTTCCTAGCAAGGAAGTGTCGCATTTACATTCATTTGAAGTGTAGAGGAGGAATACATAACACTTCGCAAATCATATTACATCTTACCATGAAACATAGAAATGAGATGCGCTATCGCGTTTTAAGAAGCATTAGAACACTATTGCTACGATAGGTAGATATTTGCAAACGCTATTACCTGGCAAGGAAATATCGCATTTACATTCATTTGAAGTGTAGAGGAGGAATACATAACACTTCGCAAATCATATTACATCTTACCATGAAACAGAGAAATGAGATGCGATATCGCGTTTTAAGAAGCACTAGAACTCTATTGCTACGATACCTAGACATCTGCAGACGCTATTTCCTAGCAAGGAAGTGTCGCATTTACATTCATTTTAAGTGTAGAGGAGGAATACTTAACACTTCGCAAATCATATTACGTCTTACCATGAAACATAGAAATAAGATGCGATATCGCGTTTTAAGAAGCATTAGAACTCTATTGCTGCGATACGTAGATATCTGCAGACGCTATTTCCTAGCAAGGAAGTGTCGCATTTACATTCATTTGAAGTGTAGACGAGGAATACATAACACTTCGCAAATCAAATTATATCTTACCATGAAACATAGAAATGAGATGCGATATCGCGTTTTAAGAAGCATTAGAAATCTATTGCTACGATAGGTAAACATCTGCAAACGCTATTTCCTTGCAAGGAAGTGTCGCATTTACATTCATTTGAAGTGTAGAAGAGGAATACATGACTCTTCGCAAATCATATTATATCTTACCATGAAACATAGAAATGAGATGCGATATCGCGTTTTAAGAGGCATTAGAGCACTATTCCTACGATAGGTAGACATTTGCAAACGCTATTTCCTTGCAAGGAAGTGTCGCATTTACATTCATTTGAAGTGTAGACGAGGAATACATAACACTTCGCAAATCATATTATATCTTACCATGAAACAGAGAAATGAGATGCGATATCGCGCCTTAAGAAGCATTAGAAATCTATTGCTACGATACGTAGACATCTGCAAACGCCATTTCCTAGCGAGGAAGTGTCGCATTCACATTCATTTGAAGAGTAGACGAGGAATACATAACACTTCGCAAATCATATTATATCTTACCATGAAAGATAGAAATGAGATGCGATATCGCGTTTTAAGAAGCATTAGAACTCTATTGCTACGATACCTAGACATCTGCAGACGCTATTTCCTAGCATGGAAGTGTCGCATTTACATTCATTTGAAGTGTAGAGGAGGAATACATAACACTTCGCAAATCATATTACATCTTACCATGAAACATAGAACTGAGATGCGATATCGCGTTTTAAGAAGCATTAGAACTCTATTGCTACGATAGGTAAACATCTGCAAACGCTATTTCCTTGCAAGGAAGTGTCGCATTTACAATCATTTGAAGTGTAGACGAGGAATACATAACACTTCGCAAATCAGATTATATCTTGCCATGAAACATAGAAATGAGATGCGATATCGCGTTTTAAGAAGCATTAGAAATCTATTGCTACGATACGTAGACATCAGCAAACGCTATTTCCTTGCAAGGATGTGTCGCATTTACATTCATTTGAAGTGTAGACGAGGAATACATAACACTTCGCAAATCATATTATATCTTACCATGAAACATAGAAATGAGATGCGATATCTCGTTTTAAGAAGCATTACAACACTATTGCTACGGTAGGTAGACAACTGCAAACGCTATTTCCTTGAAAGGAGTTGTCGCATTTACATTCATTAGAAGTGTAGAGGAGGAATACATAACACTTCGCAAATCATATTATATCTTACCATGAAACATAGAAATGAGATGCGATATTGCGTTTTAAGAAGCATTAGAAAGCTATTGCTACGATACGTAGACATCTGCAAACGCTATTTCCTAGCGAGGAAGTATCGCATTCACATTCATTTGAAGTGTAGACGAGGAATACATGACACTTCGCAAATCATATTATATCTTACCATGAAACAGAGAAATGAGATGCGATATCGCGTTTTAAGAAGCATTAGAAATCTATTGCTACGATAGGTAAACATCTGCAAACGCTATTTCCTTGCAAGGAAGTGTCGCATTTACATTCATTTGAAGTGTAGAAGAGGAATACATGACTCTTCGCAAATCATATTATATCTTACCATGAAACAGAGAAATGAGATGCGATATCGCGTTTTAAGAAGCATTAGAAAGCTATTGCTACGATACGTAGACATCTGCAAACGCTATTTCCTAGCGAGGAAGTATCGCATTCACATTCATTTGAAGTGTAGACGAGGAATACATAACACTTCGCAAATCATGTTATATCTTACCATCAAACATAGAAATGAGATGCGATATCGCGTTTTAAGACGCATTAGAAATCTATTGCTACGATACGTAGACACCTGCAAACGCTACTTCCTACCGAGGAAGTGTCGCATTCACATTCATTTGAAGTGTAGACGAGGAAAACATAACACTTCGCAAATCATATTATATCTTACCATGAAACATAGATATGAGATGCGATATCGCGTTTTAAGAAGCATTAGAAAGCTAATGCTACGATACGTAGACATCTGCAAACGCTACTTCCTAGCGACGAAGTATCGCATTCACATTCATTTGATGTGTAGACGAGGAATACATAACACTTCGCAAATCATAATATATCTTACCATGAAACATAGAAATGAGATGCGATATTGCGTTTTAAGGAGCATTAGAAAGCTATTGCTACGATACGTAGACATCTGCAAACGCTATTTCCTAGCGAGGAAGTATCGCATTCACATTCATTTGAAGTGCAGACGAGGAATACATGACACTTCGCAAATCATATTATATCTTACCATGAAACAGAGAAATGAGATGCGATATCGCGTTTTAAGAAGCATTAGAAATCTATTGCTACGATGCATAGACATCTGCAAACGCTATTTCCTAGCGAGGAAGTGTCGCATTCACATTCATTTGAAGTGTAGACGAGGAATACATAACACTTCGCAAATCATATTACATCTTACCATGAAAGGTAGAAATGAGATGCGATATCGCGTTTTAAGAGTCATATGAACTCTATTGCTACGATACGTAGACATCTGCAATCGTTATCTCCTTGCAAGGAAGTGTCGCATTTACTTTCATTTGAATCGTAGACGAGGAGTGCATATCACTTCCCAATGAATATTATATCTTATCATGAAACATAGATATGAGATGCAATATCTCGTTTTAAGAAGCATTTGAACCCTATTGCTTCGATACGTAGATATATGCAAACGCTATTTCCTTGCAAGGAAGTGTCGCATTTACATTCATTTGAAGTGTAGAAGAGGAATACATGACACTTCGCAAATTATATTATATCTTACCATGAAACAGAGAAATGAGATGCGATATCGCGTTTTAAGAAGCATTAGAGCACTATTGCTACGATAGGTAGACATTTGCAAACGCTATTTCCTTGCAAGGAAGTGTCGCATTTACATTCATTTGAAGTGTAGACGAGGAATACATAACACTCGCAAATCATATTATATCTTACCATGAAACATAGAAATGAGATGCGATATCGCGTTTTAAGAAGCATTAGAACTCTATTGCTACGATAGGTAAACGTCTGCAAACGCTATTTCCTTGCAAGGAAGTGTCGCATTTACATTCATTTGAAGTGTAGAAGAGGAATACATGACACTTCGCAAATCATATTATATCTTACCATGAAACAGAGAAATGAGATGCGGTATCGCGATTTAAGAAGCATTAGAACTCTATTGCTACGATACCTAGACATCTGCAGACGCTATTTCCTAGCAAGGAAGTGTCGCATTCACATTCATTTGAAGTGTAGAGGAGGAATACATAACACTTCGCAAATCATATTACATCTTACCATGAAACATAGAAATGAGATGCGATATCGCGTTTTAAGCAGCAATAGAACTCTATTGCTACGATAGGTAAACATCTGCAAACGCTATTTCCTTGCAAGGAAGTGTCGCATTTACATTCATTTGAAGTGTAGACGAGGAATACATAACACTTCGCAAATCATATTATATCTTGCCATGAAACATAGAAATGAGATGCGATATCGCGTTTTAAGAAGCATTAGAAATCTATTGCTACGATACGTAAATATCTGCAAACGCTATTTCCTAGCGAGGAAGTGTCGCATTCACATTCATTTGAAGTGTAGACGAGGAATACATAACACTTCGCAAATCATATTATATCTTACCATGAAACATAGAAATGAGATGCGATATCGCGTTTTAAGGATCATATGAACTCTATTGCTACGATACGTAGACATCTGCAATCGTTATTTCCTTGCAAGGAAGTGTCGCATTTACTTTCATTTGAATCGTGGACGAGGAGTGCATAACACTTCCCAATGAATATTATATCTTATCATGAAACATAGATATGAGATGCAATATCTCGTTTTAAGAAGCATTTGAACCCTATTGCTTCGATACGTAGACATATGCAAACGCTATTTCCTTGCAAGGAAGTGTCGCATTTACATTCATTTGAAGTGTAGAAGAGGAATACATGACACTTCGCAAATCATATTATATCTTACCATGAAACAGAGAAATGAGATGCGGTATCGCCATTTAAGAAGCATTAGAACTCTATTGCTACGATACCTAGACATTTGCAGACGCTATTTCCTAGCAAGGAAGTGTCGCATTTACATTCATTTGAAGTGTAGAGGAGGAATACATAACACTTCGCAAATCATATTACATCTTACCATGAAACATAGAAATGAGATGCGATATCGCGTTTTAAGAAGCAATAGAACTCTATTGCTACGATAGGTAAACATCTGCAAACGCTATTTCCTTGCAAGGAAGTGTCGCATTTACATTCATTTGAAGTGTAGAAGAGGAATACATGACACTTCGGAAATCATATTATATCTTACCATGAAACAGAGAAATGAGATGCGATATCGCGTTTTAAGAAGCAATAGAACTCTATTGCTACGATAGGTAAACATCTGCAATCGCTATTTCCTTGCAAGGAAGTGTCGCATTTACATTCATTTTAATCGCATACGCGGAATGCATAACCCTTGCAATGAATATTATATCTTATCATTAAACATAGATATGAGATGCAATATCTCGTTTTAAGAAGCATTTGAACTCTATTGCTACGATACGTAGACATCAGCAAACGCTATTTCCTTGCAAGGAAGTGTCGCATTTACATTCATTTGAAGTGTAGACGAGGAATACATAACACTTCGCAAATCATATTATATCTTACCATGAAACATAGATATGAGATGCGATATCTCGTTTTAAGAAGCATTACAACACTATTGCTACGATAGGTAGACAACTGCAAAAGCTATTTCCTTGCAAGGAGGTGTCGCATTTACATTCATTAGAAGTGTAGAGGAGGAATACATAACACTTCGCAAATCATACTATATCTTACCATGAAACATAGAAATGAGATGCGATATCGCGTTTTAAGAAGCACTAGAAAGCTATTGCTACGATACGTAGACATCTGCAAACGCTATTTCCTAGCGAGGAAGTATCGCATTCACATTCATTTGAAGTGTAGACGAGGAATACATAACACTTCGCAAATCATGTTATATCTTAACATGAAACATAGAAATGAGATGCGTTATCGCGTTTTAAGAAGCATTAGAAATCTATTGCTACGATACGTAGACATCTGCAAACGCTATTTCGTAGCGAGGAAGTGTCGCATTCACATTCATTTGAAGTGTAGACGAGGAATACATAGCACTTCGCAAATCATATTATATCTTACCATGAAACACAGGAATGAGATGGGATATCGCGTTTTAAGAAGCATTAGAAAGCTATTGCTACGATACGTAGACATCTGCAAACGCTATTTCCTAGCGAGGAAGTATCGCATTCACATTCATTTGAAGTGTAGACGAGGAATACATAACACTTCGCAAATCATGTTATATCTTAACATGAAACATAGAAATGAGATGCGATATCGCGTTTTAAGAATCATATGAACTCTATTGCTACGATACGTAGACATCTGCAATCGTTATTTCCTTGCAAGGAAGTGTCGCATTTACTTTCATTTGAATCGTAGACGAGTAATGCATAACACTTCCCAATGAATATTATATCTTATCATGAAACATAGATATGAGATGCAATATCTCGTTTTAAGAAGCATTTGAACTCTATTGCTTCGATACGTAGACATATGCAAACGCTATTTCCTTGCGGGGAAGTGTCGCATTTACATTATTTTGAAGTGTAGAAGAGGAATACATGACACTTCGCAAATCATATTATATCTTACCATGAAACAGAGAAATGAGATGCGATATCGCGTTTTAAGAAGCATTAGAAATCTATTGCTACTATACCTAGACATCTGCAGACGCTATTTCCTAGCAAGGAAGTGTCGCATTTACATTCATTTGAAGTGTAGAGGAGGAATACATAACACTTCGCAAATCATATTACATCTTACCATGAAACATAGAAATGAGATGCGCTATCGCGTTTTAAGAAGCATTAGAACACTATTGCTACGATAGGTAGATATTTGCAAACGCTATTACCTGGCAAGGAAATATCGCATTTACATTCATTTGAAGTGTAGAGGAGGAATACATAACACTTCGCAAATCATATTACATCTTACCATGAAACAGAGAAATGAGATGCGATATCGCGTTTTAAGAAGCATTAGAACTCTATTGCTACGATACCTAGACATCTGCAGACGCTATTTCCTAGCAAGGAAGTGTCGCATTTACATTCATTTTAAGTGTAGAGGAGGAATACTTAACACTTCGCAAATCATATTACGTCTTACCATGAAACATAGAAATAAGATGCGATATCGCGTTTTAAGAAGCATTAGAACTCTATTGCTACGATACCTAGATATCTGCAGACGCTATTTCCTAGCAAGGAAGTGTCGCATTTACATTCATTTGAAGTGTAGACGAGGAATACATGACACTTCGCAAATCAAATTATATCTTACCATGAAACATAGAAATGAGATGCGATATCGCGTTTTAAGAAGCATTAGAGCACTATTCCTACGATAGGTAGACATTTGCAAACGCTATTTCCTTGCAAGGAAGTGTCGCATTTACATTCATTTGAAGTGTAGACGAGGAATACATAACACTTCGCAAATCATATTATATCTTACCATGAAACATAGAAATGAGATGCGATATCGCGTTTTAAGAAGCATTAGAACTCTATTGCTACGATAGGTAAACATCTGCAAACGCTATTTCCTTGCAAGGAAGTGTCGCATTTACATTCATTTGAAGTGTAGAAGAGGAATACATGACACTTCGCAAATCATATTATATCTTACCATGAAACAGAGAAATGAGATGCGGTATCGCCATTTAAGAAGCATTAGAACTCTATTGCTACGATACCTAGACATTTGCAGACGCTATTTCCTAGCAAGGAAGTGTCGCATTTACATTCATTTGAAGTGTAGAGGAGGAATACATAACACTTCGCAAATCATATTACATCTTACTATGAAACATAGAAATGAGATGCGATATCGCGTTTTAAGAAGCAATAGAACTCTATTGCTACGATAGGTAAACATCTGCAATCGCTACTTCCTTGCAAGGAAGTGTCGCATTTACATTCATTTGAATCGCATACGCGGAATGCATAACACTTCGCAATGAATATTATATCTTACCATGAAACATAGTAATGAGATGCGATATCTCGTTTTAAGAAGCATTACAACACTATTGCTACGATAGGTAGACAACTGCAAACGCTATTTCCTTGCAAGGAGGTGTCGCATTTACATTCATTAGAATTGTAAAGGAGGAATACATAACACTTCGCAAATCATATTATATCTTACCATGAAACAGAAATGAGATGCGATATCGCGTTTTAAGAAGCACTAGAAAGCTATTGCTACGATACGTAGACATCTGCAAACGCTATTTCCTAGAGAGGAAGTATCGCATTCACATTCATTTGAAGTGTAGACGAGGAATACATGACACTTCGCACATCATATTATATCTTACCATGAAACAGTGAAATTAGATGCGATATCGCGTTTTAAGAAGCATTAGAAATCTATTGCTACGATACGTAGACATCTGCAAACGCTATTTCCTAGCGAGGAAGTGTCGCATTCACATTCATTTGATGTGTAGACGAGGAATACATAACACTTCGCAAATCATATTATATCTTACCATGAAACACAGGAATGAGATGGGATATCGCGTTTAAAGAAGCATTAGAAAGCTATTGCTACGATACGTAGACATCTGCAAACGCTATTTCCTAGCGAGGAAGTATCGCATTCACATTCATTTGAAGTGTAGACGAGGAATACATAACACTTCGCAAATCATATTATATCTTACCATGAAACACAGGAATGAGATGGGATATCGCGTTTAAAGAAGCATTAGAAAGCTATTGCTACGATACGTAGACATCTGCAAACGCTATTTCCTAGCGAGGAAGTGTCGCATTCACATTCATTTGAAGTGTAGACGAGGAACACATAACACTTCGCAAATCATATTATATCTTACCATGAAACATAGATATGAGATGCGATATCGCGTTTTAAGTAGCATTAGAAAGCTAATGCTACGGTACGTAGACATCTGCAAACGCTATATCCTAGCGACGAAGTATCGCATTCACATTCATTTGATGTGTAGACGAGGAATACATAACACTTCGCAAATCATGTTATATCTTACCATGAAACATAGAAATGAGATGCGATATCGCGTTTTCAGAAGCATTAGAAATCTATTGCTACGGTACGTAGACATCTGCAAACGCGCTTCCTAGCGAGGAAGTGTCGCATTCACATTCATTTGAAGTGTAGACGAGGAATACATAACATTTCGCAAATCATATTATATCTTACCATGAAACATAGATATGAGATGCGATATCGCGATTTAAGAAGCATTAGAAAGCTAATGCTACGATACGTAGATATCTGCAAACGCTATTTCCTAGCGAGGAAGTATCGCATTCACATTCATTTGAAGTGTAGACGAGGAATACATGACACTTCGCAAATCATGTTATATCTTACCATGAAACATAGAAATGAGATGCGATATCGCGTTTTAAGAAGCATTAGAAATCTATTGCTACGGTAAGTAGACATCTGCAAACGCTATTTCCTAGCGAGGAAGTGTCGCATTCACATTCATTTGAAGTGTAGACGACGAATTCATAACACTTCGCAAATCATATTATATCTTACCATGAAACATAGAAATGAGATGCGATATCGCGTTTTAAGAAGCATTAGAACTCTATTGCTACGATAGGTAAACATCTGCAAACGCTATTTCCTTCAAGGAAGTGTTGCATTTACATTCATTTGAAGTGTAGACGAGGAATACATAACACTTCGCAAATCATATTATATCTTGCCATGAAACATAGAAATGAGATGCGATATCGCGTTTTAAGAATCATATGAACTCTATTGCTACGATACGTAGACATCTGCAATCGTTATTTCCTTGCAAGGAAGTGTCGCATTTACTTTCATTTGAATCGTAGACGAGGAATGCATAACACTTCCCAATGAATATTATATCTTATCATGAAACATAGATATGAGATGCAATTTCTCGTTTTAAGATGCATTTGAACTCTATTGCTTCGATACGTAGACATATGCAAACGCTATTTCCTTGCTAGGATGTGTCGCATTTACATTCACTTGAAGTGTAGACGAGGAATACATAACACTTACGCAAATCATATTATATCTTACCATGAAACATAGAAATGAGATGCGATATCGCGTTTTAAGAATCATATGAACTCTATTGCTACGATACGTACACATCTGCAAACGCTATTTCCTAGCGAGGAAGTGTCGCATTCGCATTCATTTGAAGTGTAGACGAGGAATACATGACACTTCGCAAATCATATTATATCTTACCATGAAACATATAAATGAGATGCGATATCGCGTTTTAAGAATCATAAGAACTCTATTGCTACGATACGTAGACATCTGCAAACGCTATTTCCTTGCAAGGAAGTGTCGCATTTACATTCATTTGAATTGTAGACGCGGAATGCATAACACTTCGCGATGAATATTATATCTTGTCATGAAACATAGATATGAGATGCAATATCTCGTTTTAAGAAGCATTTGAACTCTATTGCTACGATACGTAGACATCTGCAAACGCTATTTCCTTGCAAGGAAGTGTCGCATTTACATTCATTTGAAGTGTAGACGAGGAATACATAACACTTCGCAATTCATATTATATCTTACCATGAAACATAGAAATGAGGTGCGATATCGAGTTTTAAGAAGCATTAGAAAGCTATTGCTACGATACGTAGACATCTGCAAACGCTATTTCCTAGAGAGGAAGTATCGCATTCACATTCATTTGAAGTGTAGACGAGGAATACATGACACTTCGCACATCATATTATATCTTACCATGAAACAGTGAAATTAGATGCGATATCGCGTTTTAAGAAGCATTAGAAATCTATTGCTACGATACGTAGACATCTGCAAACGCTATTTCCTAGCGAGGAAGTGTCGCATTCACATTCATTTGATGTGTAGACGAGGAATACATAACACTTCGCAAATCATATTATATCTTACCATGAAACACAGGAATGAGATGGGATATCGCGTTTAAAGAAGCATTAGAAAGCTATTGCTACGATACGTAGACATCTGCAAACGCTATTTCCTAGCGAGGAAGTATCGCATTCACATTCATTTGAAGTGTAGACGAGGAATACATAACACTTCGCAAATCATGTTATATCTTAACATGAAACATAGAAATGAGATGCCATATCGCGTTTTAAGAAGCATTAGAAATCTATTGCTACGATACCTAGACATCTGCAAACGCTACTTCCTAGCGAGGAAGTGTCGCATTCACATTCATTTGAAGTGTAGACGAGGAACACATAACACTTCGCAAATCATATTATATCTTACCATGAAACATAGATATGAGATGCGATATCGCGTTTTAAGTAGCATTAGAAAGCTAATGCTACGATACGTAGACATCTGCAAACGCTATATCCTAGCGACGAAGTATCGCATTCACATTCATTTGATGTGTAGACGAGGAATACATAACACTTCGCAAATCATGTTATATCTTACCATGAAACATAGAAATGAGATGCGATATCGCGTTTTCAGAAGCATTAGAAATCTATTGCTACGGTACGTAGACATCTGCAAACGCGCTTCCTAGCGAGGAAGTGTCGCATTCACATTCATTTGAAGTGTAGACGAGGAATACATAACATTTCGCAAATCATATTATATCTTACCATGAAACATAGAAATGAGATGCGCTATCGCGTTTTAAGAAGCATTAGAACACTATTGCTACGATAGGTAGATATTTGCAAACGCTATTACCTGGCAAGGAAATATCGCATTTACATTCATTTGAAGTGTAGAGGAGGAATACATAACACTTCGCAAATCATATTACATCTTACCATGAAACAGAGAAATGAGATGCGATATCGCGTTTTAAGAAGCATTAGAACTCTATTGCTACGATACCTAGACATCTGCAGACGCTATTTCCTAGCAAGGAAGTGTCGCATTTACATTCATTTTAAGTGTAGAGGAGGAATACTTAACACTTCGCAAATCATATTACGTCTTACCATGAAACATAGAAATAAGATGCGATATCGCGTTTTAAGAAGCATTAGAACTCTATTGCTACGATACCTAGATATCTGCAGACGCTATTTCCTAGCAAGGAAGTGTCGCATTTACATTCATTTGAAGTGTAGACGAGGAATACATGACACTTCGCAAATCATATTATATCTTACCATGAAACATAGAAATGAGATGCGATATCGCGTTTTAAGAAGCATTAGAAAGCTATTGCTACGATACGTAGACATCTGCAAACGCTATTTCCTAGCGAGGAAGTATGGCACTCACATTCATTTGAAGTGTAGACGAGGAATACATAACACTTCGCAAATCAAATTATATCTTACCATGAAACATAGAAATGAGATGCGATATCGCGTTTTAAGAAGCATTAGAGCACTATTCCTACGATAGGTAGACATTTGCAAACGCTATTTCCTTGCAAGGAAGTGTCGCATTTACATTCATTTGAAGTGTAGACGAGGAATACATAACACTTCGCAAATCATATTATATCTTACCATGAAACATAGAAATGAGATGCGATATCGCGTTTTAAGAAGCATTAGAACTCTATTGCTACGATAGGTAAACATCTGCAAACGCTATTTCCTTGCAAGGAAGTGTCGCATTTACATTCATTTGAAGTGTAGAAGAGGAATACATGACACTTCGCAAATCATATTATATCTTACCATGAAACAGAGAAATGAGATGCGGTATCGCCATTTAAGAAGCATTAGAACTCTATTGCTACGATACCTAGACATTTGCAGACGCTATTTCCTAGCAAGGAAGTGTCGCATTTACATTCATTTGAAGTGTAGAGGAGGAATACATAACACTTCGCAAATCACATTACATCTTACTATGAAACATAGAAATGAGATGCGATATCGCGTTTTAAGAAGCAATAGAACTCTATTGCTACGATAGGTAAACATCTGCAATCGCTACTTCCTTGCAAGGAAGTGTCGCATTTACATTCATTTGAATCGCATACGCGGAATGCATAACACTTCGCAATGAATATTATATCTTACCATGAAACATAGAAATGAGATGCGATATCTCGTTTTAAGAAGCATTACAACACTATTGCTACGATAGGTAGACAACTGCAAACGCTATTTCCTTGCAAGGAGGTGTCGCATTTACATTCATTAGAATTGTAAAGGAGCAATACATAACACTTCGCAAATCATATTATATCTTACCATGAAACAGAAATGAGATGCGATATCGCGTTTTAAGAAGCACTAGAAAGCTATTGCTACGATACGTAGACATCTGCAAACGCTATTTCCTAGAGAGGAAGTATCGCATTCACATTCATTTGAAGTGTAGACGAGGAATACATAACGCTTCGCAAATCATGTTATATCTTAACATGAAACATAGAAATGAGATGCCATATCGCGTTTTAAGAAGCATTAGAAATCTATTGCTACGATACCTAGACATCTGCAAACGCTACTTCCTAGCGAGGAAGTGTCGCATTCACATTCATTTGAAGTGTAGACGAGGAACACATAACACTTCGCAAATCATATTATATCTTACCATGAAACATAGATATGAGATGCGATATTGCGTTTTAAGTAGCATTAGAAAGCTAATGCTACGATACGTAGACATCTGCAAACGCTATATCCTAGCGACGAAGTATCGCATTCACATTCATTTGATGTGTAGACGAGGAATACATAACACTTCGCAAATCATGTTATATCTTACCATGAAACATAGAAATGAGATGCGATATCGCGTTTTCAGAAGCATTAGAAATCTATTGCTACGGTACGTAGACATCTGCAAACGCGCTTCCTAGCGAGGAAGTGTCGCATTCACATTCATTTGAAGAGTAGACGAGGAATACATAACATTTCGCAAACCATATTATATCTTACCATGAAACATAGATATGAGATGCGATATCGCGATTTAAGAAGCATTAGAAAGCTAATGCTACGATACGTAGATATCTGCAAACGCTATTTCCTAGCGAGGAAGTATCGCATTCACATTCATTTGAAGTGTAGACGAGGAATACATGACACTTCGCAAATCATGTTATATCTTACCATGAAACATATAAATGAGATGCGATATCGCGTTTTAAGAAGCATTAGAAATCTATTGCTACGATACGTAGACATCTGCAAACGCTATTTCCTAGCGAGGAAGTGTCGCATTCACATTCATTTGATGTGTAGACGAGGAATACATAACACTTCGCAAATCATATTATATCTTACCATGAAACACAGGAATGAGATGGGATATCGCGTTTAAAGAAGCATTAGAAAGCTATTGCTACGATACGTAGACATCTGCAAACGCTATTTCCTAGCGAGGAAGTATCGCATTCACATTCATTTGAAGTGTAGACGAGGAATACATAACACTTCGCAAATCATGTTATATCTTAACATGAAACATAGAAATGAGATGCCATATCGCGTTTTAAGAAGCATTAGAAATCTATTGCTACGATACCTAGACATCTGCAAACGCTACTTCCTAGCGAGGAAGTGTCGCATTCACATTCATTTGAAGTGTAGACGAGGAACACATAACACTTCGCAAATCATATTGTATCTTACCATGAAACATAGATATGAGATGCGATATCGCGTTTTAAGTAGCATTAGAAAGCTAATGCTACGATACGTAGACATCTGCAAACGCTATATCCTAGCGACGAAGTATCGCATTCACATTCATTTGATGTGTAGACGAGGAATACATAACACTTCGCAAATCATGTTATATCTTACCATGAAACATAGAAATGAGATGCGATATCGCGTTTTCAGAAGCATTAGAAATCTATTGCTACGGTACGTAGACATCTGCAAACGCGCTTCCTAGCGAGGAAGTGTCGCATTCACATTCATTTGAAGTGTAGACGAGGAATACATAACATTTCGCAAATCATATTATATCTTACCATGAAACATAGATATGAGATGCGATATCGCGATTTAAGAAGCATTAGAAAGCTAATGCTACGATACGTAGATATCTGCAAACGCTATTTTCTAGCGATGAAGTATCGCATTCACATTCATTTGAAGTGTAGACGAGGAATACATGACACTTCGCAAATCATGTTATATCTTACCATGAAACATAGAAATGAGATGCGATATCGCGTTTTAAGAAGCATTAGAAATCTATTGCTACGGTAAGTAGACATCTGCAAACGCTATTTCCTAGCGAGGAAGTGTCGCATTCACATTCATTTGAAGTGTAGACGACGAATACATAACACTTCGCAAATCATATTATATCTTACCATGAAACATAGAAATGAGATGCGATATCGCGTTTTAAGAAGCATTAGAACTCTATTGCTAAGATAGGTAAACATCTGCAAACGCTATTTCCTTCAAGGAAGTGTTGCATTTACATTCATTTGAAGTGTAGACGAGGAATACATAACACTTCGCAAATCATATTATATCTTGCCATGAAACATAGAAATGAGATGCGATATCGCGTTTTAAGAATCATATGAACTCTATTGCTACGATACGTAGACATCTGCAATCGTTATTTCCTTACAAGGAAGTGTCGCATTTACTTTCATTTGAATCGTAGACGAGGAATGCATAACACTTCCCAATGAATATTATATCTTATCATGAAACATAGATATGAGATGCAATTTCTCGTTTTAAGATGCATTTGAACTCTATTGCTTCGATACGTAGACATATGCAAACGCTATTTCCTTGCTAGGATGTGTCGCATTTACATTCACTTGAAGTGTAGACGAGGAATACATAACACTTACGCAAATCATATTATATCTTACCATGAAACATAGAAATGAGATGCGATATCGCGTTTTAAGAATCATATGAACTCTATTGCTACGATACGTACACATCTGCAAACGCTATTTCCTAGCGAGGAAGTGTCGCATTCGCATTCATTTGAAGTGTAGACGAGGAATACATGACACTTCGCAAATCATATTATATCTTACCATGAAACATATAAATGAGATGCGATATCGCGTTTTAAGAATCATAAGAACTCTATTGCTACGATACGTAGACATCTGCAAACGCTATTTCCTTGCAAGGAAGTGTCGCATTTACAGTCATTTGAATTGTAGACGCGGAATGCATAACACTTCGCGATGAATATTATATCTTGTCATGAAACATAGATATGAGATGCAATATCTCGTTTTAAGAAGCATTTGAACTCTATTGCTACGATACGTAGACATCTGCAAACGCTATTTCCTTGCAAGGAAGTGTCGCATTTACATTCATTTGAAGTGTAGACGAGGAATACATAACACTTCGCAATTCATATTATATCTTACCATGAAACATAGAAATGAGGTGCGATATCGCGTTTTAAGAAGCATTAGAACACTATTGCTACGATAGGTAGACATCTGCAAACGCTATTTCCTTGCAAGGAAGTGTCGCATTCACATTCATTTGAAGTGTAGTCGAGGAATTCATAACACTTCGCAATGAATATTATATCTTATCATGAAACATAGATATGAGATGCAATATCTCGTTTTAAGAAGCATTTGAACTCTATTGCTACGATACGTAGACATCAGCAAACGCTATTTCCTTGCAAGGAAGTGTCGCATTTACATTCATTTGAAGTGTAGACGAGGAATACATAACACTTCGCAAATCATATTATATCTTACCATGAAACATAGATATGAGATGCGATATCTCGTTTTAAGAAGCATTACAACACTATTGCTACGATAGGTAGACAACTGCAAAAGCTATTTCCTTGCAAGGAGGTGTCGCATTTACATTCATTAGAAGTGTAGAGGAGGAATACATAACACTTCGCAAATCATACTATATCTTACCATGAAACATAGAAATGAGATGCGATATCGCGTTTTAAGAAGCACTAGAAAGCTATTGCTACGATACGTAGACATCTGCAAACGCTATTTCCTAGCGAGGAAGTATCGCATTCACATTCATTTGAAGTGTAGACGAGGAATACATAGCACTTCGCAAATCATATTATATCTTACCATGAAACACAGGAATGAGATGGGATATCGCGTTTTAAGAAGCATTAGAAAGCTATTGCTACGATACGTAGACATCTGCAAACGCTATTTCCTAGCGAGGAAGTATCGCATTCACATTCATTTGAAGTGTAGACGAGGAATACATAACACTTCGCAAATCATGTTATATCTTAACATGAAACATAGAAATGAGATGCGATATCGCGTTTTAAGAATCATATGAACTCTATTGCTACGATACGTAGACATCTGCAATCGTTATTTCCTTGCAAGGAAGTGTCGCATTTACTTTCATTTGAATCGTAGACGAGGAATGCATAACACTTCCCAATGAATATTATATCTTACCATGAAACAGAGAAATGAGATGCGATATCGCGTTTTAAGAAGCATTAGAAATCTATTGCTACTATACCTAGACATCTGCAGACGCTATTTCCTAGCAAGGAAGTGTCGCAGTTACATTCATTTGAAGTGTAGAGGAGGAATACATAACACTTCGCAAATCATATAACATCTTACCATGAAACATAGAAATGAGATGCGCTATCGCGTTTTAAGAAGCATTAGAACACTATTGCTACGATAGGTAGATATTTGCAAACGCTACTACCTGGCAAGGAAATATCGCATTTACATTCATTTGAAGTGTAGAGGAGGAATACATAACACTTCGCAAATCATATTACATCTTACCATGAAACAGAGAAATGAGATGCGATATCGCGTTTTAAGAAGCATTAGAACTCTATTGCTACGATACCTAGACATCTGCAGACGCTATTTCCTAGCAAGGAAGTGTCGCATTTACATTCATTTTAAGTGTAGAGGAGGAATACTTAACACTTCGCAAATCATATTACGTCTTACCATGAAACATAGAAATAAGATGCGATATCGCGTTTTAAGAAGCATTAGAACTCTATTGCTACGATACCTAGATATCTGCAGACGCTATTTCCTAGCAAGGAAGTGTCGCATTTACATTCATTTGAAGTGTAGACGAGGAGTACATGACACTTCGCAAATCATATTATATCTTACCATGAAACATAGAAATGAGATGCGATATCGCGTTTTAAGAAGCATTAGAAAGCTATTGCTACGATACGTAGACATCTGCAAACGCTATTTCCTAGCGAGGAAGTATGGCACTCACATTCATTTGAAGTGTAGACGAGGAATACATAACACTTCGCAAATCAAATTATATCTTACCATGAAACATAGAAATGAGATGCGATATCGCGTTTTAAGAAGCATTAGAGCACTATTCCTACGATAGGTAGACATTTGCAAACGCTATTTCCTTGCAAGGAAGTGTCGCATTTACATTCATTTGAAGTGTAGACGAGGAATACATAACACTTCGCAAATCATATAATATCTTACCATGAAACATAGAAATGAGATGCGATATCGCGTTTTAAGAAGCATTAGAACTCTATTGCTACGATAGGTAAACATCTGCAAACGCTATTTCCTTGCAAGGAAGTGTCGCATTTACATTCATTTGAAGTGTAGAAGAGGAATACATGACACTTCGCAAATCATATTATATCTTACCATGAAACAGAGAAATGAGATGCGGTATCGCCATTTAAGAAGCATTAGAACTCTATTGCTACGATACCTAGACATTTGCAGACGCTATTTCCTAGCAAGGAAGTGTCGCATTTACATTCATTTGAAGTGTAGAGGAGGAATACATAACACTTCGCAAATCATATTACATCTTACCATGAAACATAGAAATGAGATGCGATATCGCGTTTTAAGAAGCAATAGAACTCTATTGCTACGATAGGTAAACATCTGCAATCGCTACTTCCTTGCAAGGAAGTGTCGCATTTACATTCATTTGAATCGCATACGCGGAATGCATAACACTTCGCAATGAATATTATATCTTATCATTAAACATAGATATGAGATGCAATATCTCGTTTTAAGAAGCATTTGAATTCTATTGCTACGATACGTAGACATCAGCAAACGCTATTTCCTTGCAAGGAAGTGTCGCATTTACATTCATTTGAAGTGTAGACGAGGAATACATAACACTTCGCAAATCATATTATATCTTACCATGAAACATGGAAATGAGATGCGATATCTCGTTTTAAGAAGCATTACAACACTATTGCTACGATAGGTAGACAACTGCAAACGCTATTTCCTTGCAAGGAGGTGTCGCATTTACATTCATTAGAATTGTAAAGGAGGAATACATAACACTTCGCAAATCATATTATATCTTACCATGAAACAGAAATGAGATGCGATATCGCGTTTTAAGAAGCACTAGAAAGCTATTGCTACGATACGTAGACATCTGCAAACGCTATTTCCTAGCGAGGAAGTATCGCATTCACATTCATTTGAAGTGTAGACGAGGAATACATGACACTTCCCAAATCATATTATATCTTACCATGAAACATAGGAATGAGATGCGATATCGCGTTTTAAGAAGCATTAGAAAGCAATTTCTACGATAAGTAGACATCTGCAAACGCTATTTCCTAGCGAGGAAGTATCGCATTCACATTCATTTGAAGTGTAGACGAGGAATACATGACACTTCGCAAATCATATTACATCTTACAATGAAACATAGAAATGAGATGCGATATCGCGTCTTAAGAAGCATTAGAAAGCTATTGCTACGATACGCAGACATCTGCAAACGCTATTTCCTAGCGAGGAAGTGTCGCATTTACATTCATTTGAATCGCATACGCGGAATGCATAACACTTCGCAATGAATATTATATCTTATCATTAAACATAGATATGAGATGCAATATCTCGTTTTAAGAAGCATTTGAACTCTATTGCTACGATAGGTAGACATCAGCAAACGCTATTTCCTTGCAAGGAAGTGTCGCATTTACATTCATTTGAAGTGTAGACGAGGAATACATAACACTTCGCAAATCATATTATATCTTACCATGAAACATAGAAATGAGATGCGATATCTCGTTTTAAGAAGCATTACAACACTATTGCTACGATAGGTAGACAACTGCAAACGCTATTTCCTTGCAAGGAGGTGTCGCATTTACATTCATTAGAAGTGTAGAGGAGGAATACATAACACTTCGCAAATCATATTATATCTTACCATGAAACAGAAATGAGATGCGATATCGCGTTTTAAGAAGCACTAGAAAGCTATTGCTACGATACGTAGACATCTGCAAACGCTATTTCCTAGCGAGGAAGTATCGCATTCACATTCATTTGAAGTGTAGACGAGGAATACATGACACTTCGCAAATCATATTATATCTTACCATGAAACAGTGAAATTAGATGCGATATCGCGTTTTAAGAAGCGTTAGAAAGCTATTGCTACGATACGTAGACATCTGCAAACGCTATTTCCTTGCAAGGAAGTGTCGCATTTACATTCATTTGAAGTGTAGAAGAGGCATACATGACTCTTCGCAAATCATATTATATCTTACCATGAAACAGAGAAATGAGATGCGATATCGCGTTTTAAGAAGCATTAGAACTCTATTGCTACGATACCTAGACATCTGCAGACGCTATTTCCTAGCAAGGAAGTGTCGCATTTACATTCATTTGAAGTGTAGAGGAGGAATACATAACACTTCGCAAATCATATTACATCTTACGATGAAACATAGAAATGAGATGCGATATCGCGTTTGAAGAAGCATTAGAACACTGTTGCTACGATAGGTAAACATCTGCAAACGCTATTTCCTTGCAAGGAAGTGTCGCATTCACATTCATTTGAAGTGTATACGAGGAATACATAACACTTCGCAAATCATATTATATCTTACCATGAAACATAGAAATGAGATGCGATATCGCGTTTTAAGAAGCATTAGAAAGCTATTGCTACGATACGTAGACATCTGCAAACGCTATTTCCTAGCGAGGAAGTATCGCATTCACATTCATTTGATGTGTAGACGAGGAATACATAACACTTCGCAAATCATGTTATATCTTACCATGAAACATAGAAATGAGATGCGATATCGCGTTTTAAGAAGCATTAGAAATCTATTGCTACGGTACGTAGACATCTGCAAACGCTATTTCCTAGCGAGGAAGTGTCGCATTCACATTCATTTGAAGTGTAGACGAGGAATACATAACATTTCGCAAATCATATTATATCTTACCATGAAACATAGATATGAGATGCGATATCGCGTTTTAAGAAGCATTAGAAAGCTAATGCTACGATACGTAGATATCTGCAAACGCTATTTCCTAGCGAGGAAGTGTCGCATTCACATTCATTTGAAGTGTAGACGAGGAATACATAACACATCGCAAATCATAATATATTTTACCATGAAACATAGAAATGAGATGCGATATCGCGTTTTAAGAAGCATTAGAACACTATCGCTACGATACCTAGACATCTGCAGACGCTACTTCCTAGCAAGGATGTGTCGCATTTACATTCATTTGAAGTGTGGACGAGGAATACATGACACTTCGCAAAACATATTATATCTTACCATGAAACAGAGAAATGATATGCGATATCGCGTTTTAAGAAGCATTAGAACTCTATTGCTACGATACCTAGACATCTGCAGACGCTATTTCCTAGCAAGGAAGTGTCGCATTTACATTCATTTGAAGTGTAGAGGAGGAATACATAACACTTCGCAAATCATATTACATCTTACAATGAAACATAGAAATGAGATGCGATATCGCGTTTTAAGAAGCATTAGAACACTATCGCTACGATACCTAGACATCTGCAGACGCTATTTCCTAGCAGGGAAGTGTCGCATTTACATTCATTTAAAGTGTAGACGAGGAATACATAACACTTCGCAAATCATATTATATCTTACCATGAAACATAGATATGAGATGCGATATCGCGTTTTAAGAAGCATTAGAAAGCTAATGCTACGATACGTAGATATCTGCAAACGCTATTTCCTAGCGAGGAAGTGTCGCATTCACATTCATTTGAAGTGTAGACGAGGAATACATAACACATCGCAAATCATAATATATTTTACCATGAAACATAGAAATGAGATGCGATATCGCGTTTTAAGAAGCATTAGAACACTATCGCTACGATACCTAGACATCTGCAGACGCTACTTCCTAGCAAGGAAGTATCGCATTCACATTCATTTGAAGTGTAGACGAGGAATACATAACACTTTGCAAATCATGTTATATCTTACCATGAAACATAGAAATGAGATGCGATATCTCGTTTTAAGAAGCATTAGAAATCTATTGCTACGATAGGTAAACATCTGCAAACGCTATTTCCTTGCAAGGAACTGTCGCATTTACATTCATTTGAAGTGTAGAAGAGGAATACATGACTCTTCCCAAATCATATTATATCTTACCATGAAACATAGGAATGAGATGCGATATCGCGTTTTAAGAAGCATTAGAAAGCTATTGCTACGATAAGTAGACATCTGCAAACGCTATTTCCTAGCGAGGAAGTATCGCATTCACATTCATTTGAAGTGTAGACGAGGAATACATGACACTTCGCAAATCATATTACATCTTACAATGAAACATAGAAATGAGATGCGATATCGCGTCTTAAGAAGCATTAGAAAGCTATTGCTACGATACGCAGACATCTGCAAACGCTATTTCCTAGCGAGGAAGTGTCGCATTTACATTCATTTGAATCGCATACGCGGAATGCATAACACTTCGCAATGAATATTATATCTTATCATTAAACATAGATATGAGATGCAATATCTCGTTTTAAGAAGCATTTGAACTCTATTGCTACGATACGTAGACATCAGCAAACGCTATTTCCTTGCAAGGAAGTGTCGCATTTACATTCATTTGAAGTGTAGACGAGGAATACATAACACTTCGCAAATCATATTATATCTTACCATGAAACATAGAAATGAGATGCGATATCTCGTTTTAAGAAGCATTACAACACTATTGCTACGATAGGTAGACAACTGCAAACGCTATTTCCTTGCAAGGAGGTGTCGCATTTACATTCATTAGAAGTGTAGAGGAGGAATACATAACACTTCGCAAATCATATTATATCTTACCATGAAACAGAAATGAGATGCGATATCGCGTTTTAAGAAGCACTAGAAAGCTATTGCTACGATACGTAGACATCTGCAAACGCTATTTCCCAGCGAGGAAGTATCGCATTCACATTCATTTGAAGTGTAGACGAGGAATACATGACACTTCGCAAATCATATTATATCTTACCATGAAACAGTGAAATTAGATGCGATATCGCGTTTTAAGAAGCGTTAGAAAGCTATTGCTACGATACGTAGACATCTGCAAACGCTATTTCCTTGCAAGGAAGTGTCGCATTTACATTCATTTGAAGTGTAGAAGAGGCATACATGACTCTTCGCAAATCATATTATATCTTACCATGAAACAGAGAAATGAGATGCGATATCGCGTTTTAAGAAGCATTAGAACTCTATTGCTACGATACCTAGACATCTGCAGACGCTATTTCCTAGCAAGGAAGTGTCGCATTTACATTCATTTGAAGTGTAGAGGAGGAATACATAACACTTCGCAAATCATATTACATCTTACGATGAAACATAGAAATGAGATGCGATATCGCGTTTGAAGAAGCATTAGAACACTGTTGCTACGATAGGTAAACATCTGCAAACGCTATTTCCTTGCAAGGAAGTGTCGCATTCACATTCATTTGAAGTGTATACGAGGAATACATAACACTTCGCAAATCATATTATATCTTACCATGAAACATAGAAATGAGATGCGATATCGCGTTTTAAGAAGCATTAGAAAGCTATTGCTACGATACGTAGACATCTGCAAACGCTATTTCCTAGCGAGGAAGTATCGCATTCACATTCATTTGAAGTGTAGACGAGGAATACTTAACACTTCGCAAATCATATTATATCTTACCATGAAAGATAGAAATGAGATGCGATATCGCGTTTTAAGAAGCATTAGAAAGCTATTGCTACGATAAGTAGACATCTGCAAACGCTATTTCCTAGCGAGGAAGTATCGCATTCACATTCATTTGAAGTGTAGACGAGGAATACATGACACTTCGCAAATCATATTACATCTTACAATGAAACATAGAAATGAGATGCGATATCGCGTCTTAAGAAGCATTAGAAAGCTATTGCTACGATACGCAGACATCTGCAAACGCTATTTCCTAGCGAGGAAGTGTCGCATTTACATTCATTTGAATCGCATACGCGGAATGCATAGCACTTCGCAATGAATATTATATCTTATCATTAAACATAGATATGAGATGCAATATCTCGTTTTAAGAAGCATTTGAACTCTATTGCTACGATACGTAGACATCAGCAAACGCTATTTCCTTGCAAGGAAGTGTCGCATTTACATTCATTTGAAGTGTAGACGAGGAATACATAACACTTCGCAAATCATATTATATCTTACCATGAAACATAGAAATGAGATGCGATATCTCGTTTTAAGAAGCATTACAACACTATTGCTACGATAGGTAGACAACTGCAAACGCTATTTCCTTGCAAGGAGGTGTCGCATTTACATTCATTAGAAGTGTAGAGGAGGAATACATAACACTTCGCAAATCATATTATATCTTACCATGAAACAGAAATGAGATGCGATATCGCGTTTTAAGAAGCACTAGAAAGCTATTGCTACGATACGTAGACATCTGCAAACGCTATTTCCTAGCGAGGAAGTATCGCATTCACATTCATTTGAAGTGTAGACGAGGAATACATGACACTTCGCAAATCATATTATATCTTACCATGAAACAGTGAAATTAGATGCGATATCGCGTTTTAAGAAGCGTTAGAAAGCTATTGCTACGATACGTAGACATCTGCAAACGCTATTTCCTTGCAAGGAAGTGTCGCATTTACATTCATTTGAAGTGTAGAAGAGGCATACATGACTCTTCGCAAATCATATTATATCTTACCATGAAACAGAGAAATGAGATGCGATATCGCGTTTTAAGAAGCATTAGAACTCTATTGCTACGATACCTAGACATCTGCAGACGCTATTTCCTAGCAAGGAAGTGTCGCATTTACATTCATTTGAAGTGTAGAGGAGGAATACATAACACTTCGCAAATCATATTACATCTTACGATGAAACATAGAAATGAGATGCGATATCGCGTTTGAAGAAGCATTAGAACACTGTTGCTACGATAGGTAAACATCTGCAAACGCTATTTCCTTGCAAGGAAGTGTCGCATTCACATTCATTTGAAGTGTATACGAGGAATACATAACACTTCGCAAATCATATTATATCTTACCATGAAACATAGAAATGAGATGCGATATCGCGTTTTAAGAAGCATTAGAAAGCTATTGCTACGATACGTAGACATCTGCAAACGCTATTTCCTAGCGAGGAAGTATCGCATTCACATTCATTTGAAGTGTAGACGAGGAATACATAACACTTTGCAAATCATGTTATATCTTACCATGAAACATAGAAATGAGATGCGATATCGCGTTTTAAGAAGCATTAGAAATCTATTGCTACGATACGTAGACATCTGCAAACGCTACTTCCTAGCGAGGAAGTGTCGCATTCACATTTTTTTGAAGTGTAGACGAGGAAAACATAACACTTCGCAAATCATATTATATCTTACCATGAAACATAGATATGAGAAGCGATATCGCGTTTTAAGAAGCATTAGAAAGCTAATGCTACGATACGTAGACATCTGCAAACGCTACTTCCTAGCGACGAAGTATCGCATTCACATTCATTTGATGTGTAGACGAGGAATACATAACACTTCGCAAATCATGTTATATCTTACCATGAAACATAGAAATGAGATGCGATATCGCGTTTTAAGAAGCATTAGAAATCTATTGCTACGGTACGTAGACATCTGCAAACGCTATTTCCTAGCGAGGAAGTGTCGCATTCACATTCATTTGAAGTGTAGACGAGGAATACATAACATTTCGCAAATCATATTATATCTTACCATGAAACATAGATATGAGATGCTATATCGCGTTTTAAGAAGCATTAGAAAGCTAATGCTACGATACGTAGATATCTGCAAACGCTATTTCCTAGCGAGGAAGTGTCGCATTCACATTCATTTGAAGTGTAGACGAGGAATACATAACACATCGCAAATCATAATATATTTTACCATGAAACATAGAAATGAGATGCGATATCGCGTTTTAAGAAGCATTAGAACACTATCGCTACGATACCTAGACATCTGCAGACGCTACTTCCTAGCAAGGATGTGTCGCATTTACATTCATTTGAAGTGTGGACGAGGAATACATGACACTTCGCAAGACATATTATATCTTACCATGAAACAGAGAAATGATATGCGATATCGCGTTTTAAGAAGCATTAGAACTCTATTGCTACGATACCTAGACATCTGCAGACGCTATTTCCTAGCAAGGAAGTGTCGCATTTACATTCATTTGAAGTGTAGAGGAGGAATACATAACACTTCGCAAATCATATTACATCTTACAATGAAACATAGAAATGAGATGCGATATCGCGTTTTAAGAAGCATTAGAACACTATCGCTACGATACCTAGACATCTGCAGACGCTATTTCCTAGCAGGGAAGTGTCGCATTTACATTCATTTAAAGTGTAGACGAGGAATACATAACACTTCGCAAATCATATTATATCTTACCATGAAACATAGATATGAGATGCGATATCGCGTTTTAAGAAGCATTAGAAAGCTAATGCTACGATACGTAGATATCTGCAAACGCTATTTCCTAGCGAGGAAGTGTCGCATTCACATTCATTTGAAGTGTAGACGAGGAATACATAACACATCGCAAATCATAATATATTTTACCATGAAACATAGAAATGAGATGCGATATCGCGTTTTAAGAAGCATTAGAACACTATCGCTACGATACCTAGACATCTGCAGACGCTACTTCCTAGCAAGGAAGTATCGCATTCACATTCATTTGAAGTGTAGACGAGGAATACATAACACTTTGCAAATCATGTTATATCTTACCATGAAACATAGAAATGAGATGCGATATCTCGTTTTAAGAAGCATTAGAAATCTATTGCTACGATAGGTAAACATCTGCAAACGCTATTTCCTTGCAAGGAACTGTCGCATTTACATTCATTTGAAGTGTAGAAGAGGAATACATGACTCTTCCCAAATCATATTATATCTTACCATGAAACATAGGAATGAGATGCGATATCGCGTTTTAAGAAGCATTAGAAAGCTATTGCTACCATAAGTAGACATCTGCAAACGCTATTTCCTAGCGAGGAAGTATCGCATTCACATTCATTTGAAGTGTAGACGAGGAATACATGACACTTCGCAAATCATATTACATCTTACAATGAAACATAGAAATGAGATGCGATATCGCGTCTTAAGAAGCATTAGAAAGCTATTGCTACGATACGCAGACATCTGCAAACGCTATTTCCTAGCGAGGAAGTGTCGCATTTACATTCATTTGAATCGCATACGCGGAATGCATAACACTTCGCAATGAATATTATATCTTATCATTAAACATAGATATGAGATGCAATATCTCGTTTTAAGAAGCATTTGAACTCTATTGCTACGATACGTAGACATCAGCAAACGCTATTTCCTTGCAAGGAAGTGTCGCATTTACATTCATTTGAAGTGTAGACGAGGAATACATAACACTTCATAAATCATATTATATCTTACCATGAAACATAGAAATGAGATGCGATATCTCGTTTTAAGAAGCATTACAACACTATTGCTACGATAGGTAGACAACTGCAAACGCTATTTCCTTGCAAGGAGGTGTCGCATTTACATTCATTAGAAGTGTAGAGGAGGAATACATAACACTTCGCAAATCATATTATATCTTACCATGAAACAGAAATGAGATGCGATATCGCGTTTTAAGAAGCACTAGAAAGCTATTGCTACGATACGTAGACATCTGCAAACGCTATTTCCTAGCGAGGAAGTATCGCATTCACATTCATTTGAAGTGTAGACGAGGAATACATGACACTTCGCAAATCATATTATATCTTACCATGAAACAGTGAAATTAGATGCGATATCGCGTTTTAAGAAGCGTTAGAAAGCTATTGCTACGATACGTAGACATCTGCAAACGCTATTTCCTTGCAAGGAAGTGTCGCATTTACATTCATTTGAAGTGTAGAAGAGGCATACATGACTCTTCGCAAATCATATTATATCTTACCATGAAACAGAGAAATGAGATGCGATATCGCGTTTTAAGAAGCATTAGAACTCTATTGCTACGATACCTAGACATCTGCAGACGCTATTTCCTAGCAAGGAAGTGTCGCATTTACATTCATTTGAAGTGTAGAGGAGGAATACATAACACTTCGCAAATCATATTACATCTTACGATGAAACATAGAAATGAGATGCGATATCGCGTTTGAAGAAGCATTAGAACACTGTTGCTACGATAGGTAAACATCTGCAAACGCTATTTCCTTGCAAGGAAGTGTCGCATTCACATTCATTTGAAGTGTGGACGAGGAATACATGACACTTCGCAAATCATATTATATCTTACCATGAAACAGAGAAATGAGATGCGATATCGCGTTTTAAGAAGCATTAGAACTCTATTGCTACGATACCTAGACATCTGCAGACGCTATTTCCTAGCAAGGAAGTGTCGCATTCACATTCATTTGAAGTGTAGACGAGGAATACATAACACTTCGCAAATCATATTATATCTTACCATGAAAGATAGAAATGAGATGCGGTATCGCGTTTTAAGAATCATATGAACTCTATTGCTACGATACGTAGACATCTGCAATCGTTATTTCCTTGCAAGGAAGTGTCGCATTTACTTTCATTTGAATCGTAGACGAGGAATGCATAACATTTCCCAATGAATATTATATCTTATCATGAAACATAGATATGAGATGCAATATCTCGTTTTAAGAAGCATTTGAACCCTATTGCTTCGATACGTAGACATATGCAAACGCTATTTCCTTGCAAGGAAGTGTCGCATTTACATTCATTTGAAGTGTAGACGAGGAATACATAACACTTCGCAAATCAGATTATATCTTGCCATGAAACATAGAAATGAGATGCGATATCGCGTTTTAAGAAGCATTAGAAATCTATTGCTACGATACGTAGACATCTGCAAACGCCATTTCCTAGCGAGGAAGTGTCGCATTCACATTCATTTGAAGTGTAGACGAGGAATACTTAACACTTCGCAAATCATATTATATCTTACCATGAAAGATAGAAATGAGATGCGATATCGCGTTTTAAGAATCATAAGAACTCTATTGCTACGATACGTAGACAACTGCAAACGCTATTTCCTTGCAAGGAAGTGTAGCATTTACATTCATTTGAATCGCATACGAGGAATGCATAACACTTCGCAATGAATATTATATCTTATCATGAAGCATAGATATGAGATGCAATATCTCGTTTTAAGAAGCATTTGAACTCTATTGCTACGATACGTAGTCATCAGCAAACGCTACTTCCTTGCAAGGAAGTGTCGCATTTACATTCATTTGAAGTGTAGACGAGGAATACATAACACGTCGCAAATCATATTATATCTTACCATGAAACATAGAAATGAGATGCGATATCGCGTTTTAAGAAGCATTAGAAAGCTATTGCTACGATACGTAGACATCTGCAAACGCTATTTCCTAGCGAGGAAGTATCGCATTCACATTCATTTGAAGTGTAGACGAGGAATACATAACACTTCGCAAATCATATTATATCTTACCATGAAACATAGAAATGAGATGCGATATCGCGTTTTAAGAAGCATTAGAAAGCTATTGCTACGATACGTAGACATCTGCAAACGCTATTTCCTAGCGAGGAAGTGTCGCATTCACATTCATTTGAAGTGTAGACGAGGAATACATAACACTTCGCAAATCATAATATATCTTACCATGAAACATAGAAATGAGATGCGATATCGCGTTTTAAGAAGCATTAGAAAGCTATTGCTACGATACGTAGACATCTGCAAACGCTATTTCCTTGCAAGGAAGTGTTGCATTTACATTCATTTGAAGTGTAGACGAGGAATACATGACACTTCGCAAATCATATTATATCTTACCATGAAACATAGAAATGAGATGCGATATCGCGTTTTAAGTAGCATTAGAACACTATCGCTACGATACCTAGACATCTGCAGACGCTATTTCCTAGCAAGGAAGTGTCGCATTTACATTCATTTGAAGTGTAGAGTAGGAATACTTAACACTTCGCAAATCATATTACGTCTTACCATGAAACATAGAAATGAGATGCGATATCGCGTTTTAAGAAGCATTAGAACTCTATTGCTACGATACCTAGATATCTGCAGACGCTATTTCCTAGCAAGGAAGTGTCGCATTTACATTCATTTGAAGTGTAGACGAGGAATACATGACACTTCGCAAATCATATTATATCTTACCATGAAACATAGAAATGAGATGCGATATCGCGTTTTAAGAAGCATTAGAAAGCTATTGCTGCGATACGTAGACATCTGCAAACGCTATTTTCTAGCGAGGAAGTATCGCATTCACATTCATTTGAAGTGTTGACGAGGAATACATAACACTTCGCAAATCATATTATATCTTACCATGAAACATAGCAATGAGATGCGATATCGCGTTTTAAGAAGCATTAGAGCACTATTGCTACGATAGGTAGACATTTGCAAACGCTATTTCCTTGCAAGGAAGTGTCGCATTTACATTCATTTGAAGTGTAGACGAGGAATACATAACACTTCGCAAATCAGATTATATCTTGCCATGAAACATAGAAATGAGATGAGATATCGCGTTTTAAGAAGCATTCGAAATCTATTGCTACGATACGAAGACATCTGTAAACGCCATTTCCTAGCGAGGAAGTGTCGCATTCCCATTCATTTGAAGTGTAGACGAGGAATACATAACACTTCGCAAATCATATTATATCTTACCATGAAAGATAGAAATGAGATGCGATATCGCGTTTTAAGAATCATAAGAACTCTATTGCTACGATACGTAGACAACTGCAAACGCTATTTCCTTGCAAGGAAGTGTCGCGTTTACATTCATTTGAATCGCATACGAGGAATGCATAACACTTCGCAATGAATATTATATCTTATCATGAAACATAGATATGAGATGCAATATCTCGTTTTAAGAAGCATTTGAACTCTATTGCTACGATACGTAGACATCAGCAAACGCTATTACCTAGCGAGGAAGTATCGCATTCACATTCATTTGAAGTGTAGACGAGGAATACATAAGACTTCGCAAATCATGTTATATCTTACCATGAAGCATAGAAATGAGATGCGATATCGCGTTTTAAGAATCATATGAACTCTATTGCTACGATACGTAGACATCTGCAATCGTTAATTCCTTGCAAGGAAGTGTCGCATTTACTTTCATTTGAATCGTAGACGAGGAATGCATAACACTTCCCAATGAATATTATATCTTATCATGAAACATAGATATGAGATGCAATTTCTCGTTTTAAGAAGCATTTGAACTCTATTGCTTCGATACGTAGGCATATGCAAACGCTATTTCCTTGCAAGGATGTGTCGCAATTACATTCACTTGAAGTGTAGACGAGGAATACATAACACTTAGGCAAATCATATTATATCTTACCATGAAAGATAGAAATGAGATGCGATATCGCGTTTTAAGAATCATAAGAACTCTATTGCTACGATACGTAGACAACTGCAAACGCTATTTCCTTGCAAGGAATTGTCGCATTTACATTCATTTGAATCGCATACGAGGAATGCATAACACTTCGCAATGAATATTATATCTTATCATGAAACATAGATATGAGATGCAATATCTCGTTTTAAGAAGCATTAGAAATCTATTGCTATGATACGTAGACATCTGCAAACGCTATTTCCTTGCTAGGAAGTGTCGCATTTACATTCATTTGAAGTGTAGACGAGGAATACATGACACTTCGCAAATCATATTATATCTTACCATGAAACATAGAAATGAGATGCGATATCGCGTTTTAAGAAGCATTAGATGTCTATTGCTACGATACGTGGACATCTGGAAACGCTATTTCCTTGCAAGGAAGTGTCGCATTTACATTCATTTGAAGTGTAGACGAGGAATACATAACACTTCGCAAATCATATTATATCTTACCATGAAACATAGGAATGAGATGCGATATCGCGTTTTAAGAAGCATTAGAAAGCTTTTGCTACGATACGTAGACATCTGCAAACGCTATTTCCTAGCGAGGAAGAATCGCATTCACATTCATTTGAAGGGTAGACGAGGAATACATGACACTTCGCAATGAATATTATATCTTATCATGAAGCACAGATATGAGATGCAATATCTCGTTTTAAGAGGCATTTGAACTCTATTGCTTCGATAAGTAGACATCTGCAAACGCTATTTCCTTGCAAGGAAGTGTCGCATTTACATTCATTTGAAGTGTAGACGAGGAATACATGACACTTCGCAAATCATATTATATCTTACCATGAAACAGAAATGAGATGCGATATCGCGTTTTAAGAAGCATTACCTATCTATTGCTATGATACGTAGACATCTGCAAACGCTATTTCCTAGCATGGAAGTGTCGCATTTACATTCCATTGAAGTGAATACGAGGTATGCAAGACACTTCGCCATGGATATTATATCTTATCATGAAACATAGAAATGAGATGCGACATCTCGTATTAAGAAGTATTAGAACTCTATTCTTACGATACGTGGTCATCTGGAAACGCTATTTCCTAGGAAGGAAGTGTCGCATTTACATTCTTTTGAAGTGAATACGAGGTATACATGACACTTCGCAATGAACATTATATCTTTTCACGAAACATAGAAATGAGATGCGATATGGCGATTTAAGAATCCTTAATACTCTATTGCTACGATACGTAGACAACTGCAAACGCTATGTCCTAGCAAGGAAATGTCGCATTTACATTCTTTTGAAGTGAATACGAGGTAAAAATGACACTTCGCAATGGATATTATATCTTATCATGAAACATAGAAATGTAATGCGACATCTCGATTTAATAAGTATTAGAACTCTATTCTTACGATACGTGGTCATTTGGAAACACTATTTCCTAGCAAGGAAGTGTCGCATTTACATTATTTTGAAGTGAATACGAGATATACATGACACTTCGTACTGAAAATTATATCTTATCACGAAACATAGAAGTGAGATGCGATATCGCGTTCTAAGAAGCTTTAGAACTCTATTGCTACGATGCGTAGACATCTGCAAAGGCTATTTCCTAGCATGGAAGGGTTGCATTTACATTCTTTTGAAGTGAATACGCGATATACATGACACTTCGCAATGAATATTATAACTTATCATGAAGCATAAATGTGAGATGCGATATCGCGTTTTAAGAAGAATTAGAACTCTATTGCTACGATACGTAGACATCTGCAAACGCTATTTCCTAGCATGGAAGTGTCGCATTTACATTCTTTTGAAGTGAATACGCGGTATACATGACACTTCGCAATGAATATTATATCTTATCATGAAGCATAAAAGTGAGATGCGATATCGCGTTTTAAGAAGCATTAGAACTCTATTGCTACGATACGTAGACATCTGCAAACGCTATTTCCTAGCATTGAAGTGTCACATTTACATTCATTTGAAGTGAGTACGAGGTATACATAACACTCCATAATGAATATTATATCTTATCATGAAACATAGCAGTGAGATGCGATATCGCGTTTTAGGAAGCATTAGGACTCTATTGCTGCGATACGTAAACATCTGCAAACGCTATTTCCTAGCATGGAAGTGTCGCATTTACATTCTTTTGAAGTGAATACGAGATATACATGACACTTTGCAATGAATATTATAGCTTATCATGAAACATAGGAATGAGGTGCTATATCGCGTTTTGAGAAGCATTAGATCTCTATTGCTAATATACGTAGACATCTGCAAACTCTATTTCCTAGCAAGGAAATTTCGCACTTACATTTCACTGAAGTGAATACGAGGTATACATAAGATTACACAATGAATATTATATCTTATTACGAAACATAGAAATGAAATACGACATCTCGTTTTAAGAAGCATTAGTGCTCTATTGCTGTGATACGTAGACATCTGCAAACGCTATTTCCTAGCATGGAAGTGTCTTATTTACGTTCTTTTGAAGTGAATACGAGGTATACATGACACTTCGCAATGAATATTATATCTTCTCATGAAACATAGCTGTGAGATGCGATATCGCGTTTTAAGAATGATTAGAACTCTGTTGTTTCGACACGTAGTCATCTGGAAACGCTATTTCCTAGCAAGGAAGTGCCGCATTTACATTCATTTGAAGTGTAGACGAGGAATACATAACACTTAACAAAACATATTATATCTTACCATGAAACATAGAAATGAGATGCGATATCGCGTTTTAAGAAGCATTAGAACTCTATCGCTACGATACCTAAACATCTGCAGACGCTATTTCCTAGCAAGGAAGTGTCGCATTTACATTCATTTGAAGTGTAGACGAGGAATACATAACACTTCGCAAATAATATTATATCTTATCATGAAACATAGAAATGAGATGCGATATCGCGTTTTAAGAAGCATTAGAAAGCTATTGCTACGATACGTAGACATCTGCAATCGTTATTTCCTTGCAAGGAAGTGTCGCATTTACTTTCATTTGAATCGTAGACGAGGAATGCATAACACTTCGCAATGAATATTATATCTTATCATGAAACACAGATATGAGATGCAATATCTCGTTTTAAGAAGCATTTGAACTCTATTGCTTCGATAAGTAGACATCTGCAAACGCTATTTCCTTGCAAGGAAGTGTTGCATTTACATTCATTTGAAGTGTAGACGAGAAATACATAACACTTAACAAATCATATTATATCTTACCATGAAACATAGAAATGAGATGCGATATCGCGTTTTAAGAAGCATTAGAACCCTATTGCTACGATACCTAGACATCTGCAGACGCTAGTTCCTAGCAAGGAAATGTCGCATTTTCATTCCTTTGTAGTGTATGCGAGGTATACATGACACTTCGCAATGAATATTATATCTTATCACGATATATAGAAGTGAGATGCGATATAGCGATTTAAATAGCATTCGAACTCTATTGCTACGATACGTAGGCATCTGCAAACGCTTTTTGCGAGCAAGGAATGATCGCATTTACATTCCATTGAAGTGAATACGAGGTATACTTGACACTTCGCAATGGATATTACATCTTATCATGAAACATAGAAATGAGATGCGACATCTCGTTTTAACAAGTATTAGAACTCTATCCTTACGATACGTGGTCATCTGGAAACACTATTTCCTAGCAAGGAAGATTCGCATTTACATTCTTTTGAGGTGAATACGAGGTATACATGACACTTCGCAATGGATATTATATCTTATCATGAAACATAGGTGTGAGATGCGATACCGCGTTTTAGGAAGCATTATAACTCCATTGCTACGATACGTAGACATCTGCAAACGCTATTTCCTAACATGGAACTGTCGCATTTACATTCTTTTGAAGGGAATACGAGGTATACATGACACATCGCAATGAATATTATATCTTATCATGAAACATAGATGTGAGATGCGATATCACGTTTTAAGAATCATTAGTACTCCATTGTTTCGACACGTAGTCATCTGGAAACGCTATTTCCTAGCAAGGAAGTGTCATATTTACATCCTTTTGAAGTGAATACGAAGTATATATGACACTTCGCAATGAACATTATATCTTATCACGAAACATAGAAATGATATGCGATATGGCGATTTATGGTGCCTTAGACCTCTATTGCTACGATACGTAGACAACTGCAAACGCTATGTCCTAGCAAGGAAATGTCGCATTTACATTTTTTTGAAGTGAATACGAGGTATGCATGACACTTCGCCATGGATATTGTATCTTATCACGAAACATAGAAATGAGATGTGATATGGCGATATATGATGCCTTAGAACTCTATTGCTGCGATACATAGACATCTGCAAACGCTATTTCCTATAACGGAAGTGTCGCATTTACATTCTTCTGAAGTGAATTCGCGGTATACATGACACTTCGCAATGAATATTATACCTTATCATGAAGCATAAAAGTGAGATGCGATATCGCGTTTTAAGAAGCATTAGAACTCTATTGCTACGATACGTAGACATCTGCAAACGCTATTTCCTAGCATGGAAGAGTCGCATTTACATTCCATTGAAGTGAATACGAGGAATGCATAACACTTCGCAATGAATATTATATCTTGTCATGAAACACAGATATGAGATGCAATATCTCGTTTTAAGAAGCATTTGAACTCTATTGCTTCGATAAGTAGACATCTGCAAACGCTATTTCCTTGCAAGGAAGTGTCGCATTTACATTCATTTGAAGTGTAGACGAGAAATACGTAACACTTAACAAATCATATTATATCTTACCATGAAACATAGAAATGAGATGCGATATCGCGTTTCAAGAAGCATTAGAACCCTATTGCTACGATACGTAGGCATCTACAAACGCTATTTCCTAGCATGGAAGTGTCTTATTTACATTCTTTTGAAGTGAATATGAGGAATACATGACACTTCGCAATCAATATTATATCTTATCATGAATCATAGAAGTGAGATGCGAAATCGCGTTTTAAGAAGCATTAGAACTCCATTGCTACGATACGTAGACATCTGCAAACGCTATTTCCTAGCATGCAAGTGTCGCACTTACATTCTTTTCAAGTGAATACGAGGTATACATGACACTTCGCTATGAATATTATATCTTATCATGAAACATAGGAATGAGATGCGATATCGCGATTTAAGAAGCACAAGAACTCTATTGCTACGGTACGTAGACATCTGCAAACGCTATTTCCTAGCATGTAAGTGTGGCATTTACATTCTGTTGAAGTGAATACTAGGTATACATAACATTCCACAATGAATATTATATCTTATCTCGAAACATAGAAGTGAGATGCGATATCGCTATTTAAGAAGCACTAGAACTCTATTGCTACGATGCGTAGACATCTGCAAACGCTATTCCCTAGCATGGATGTGCCGCATTTACATTCTTTTGAAGTGAACACGAGGTATACATGACACTTCGCAATGCATATTATATCTTATCTCGAAACATAGAAGTGAGATGCGATATCGCGTTTTAGGAAGCATTAGAACTCTATTGCTACGACACGTAGACATCTGCAAACGCTATTTCCTAGCATGTAAGTGTGGCATTTACATTCTTTTGAAGTGAAAACGAGACATACATGACACTTCGCAATAAATATTATATCTTGTCATGAAACATAGAAATGAGATGCGATATCCCTATTTAAGAAGCATTAGAACTCTATTGCTTCAATACGGAGACATCTGCAAACGCTATTTCCTAGCAAGGAAGCGTCGCATTTACATTCATTTGAAGTGAATACGAGGTATACATAGCACTCCACAATGAATATTTTACCTTATCGTAAAACATAGAAATAGGTAGCGATATCGCGTTCCAAGAAGAATTAGAACTTTATTGCTACGGTACGTAGACATCTGCAAACGCTATTTCCTACCATGGAAGTGTCGCATTTACATTCTTTTGAAGTGAATACGAGGTATACATAACACTCCACAATGAATATTTCACCTTATCATGAAACATAGAAATAAGTAGCGATATCGCGTATTAAGAAGCATTAGAACTCTGTTGCTACGATACGTAGACATCTGCAAACGCTATTTCCTACCAAGGAAGTGTCGCATTTACATTCTTTTGAAGTGAATACGAGGTATACGTGGCACTTCGCAATGAATATTACATCTTATCACGAAACATACGAATGAGATGCGATAACGCGATTTAAGAAGCATTAGAAAACTTTTGCTACGATACGCAGACATCTGCAAACGCTATTTAATAGCAAGGAAGCGTCGCATTTACATTCATTTGAAGTGAATACGAGGTATACATAGCACTCCACAATGAATATTTCACCTTATCATGAAACATAGAAATAAGTAGCGATATCGCGTTCTAAGAAGCACTAGAACTCTATTGCTACCATACGTAGACATCTGCAAACGCTATTTCCTACCAAGGAAGTGTCGCAATTACATTCTTTTGAAGTGAATACGCGGTATACGTGACACTTCGCAATGAATATTACATCTTATCACGAAACATAGGAATGAGATGCGATAACGCGATTTAAGAAGCATTAGAAAACTTTTGCTACGATACGCAGACATCTGCAAACGCTATTTAATAGCAAGGAAGTGTCGCATTTACATTCTTTTGAAGTGAATACGAGGTATACATAACACTCCACAATGAATATTACACCTTATCATGAAACATAGAAATAAGTAGCGATATCGCGTATTAAGAAGCATTAGAACTCTGTTGCTACGATACGTAGACATCTGCAAACGCTATTTCCTAACAAGGAAGTGTCGCATTTACATTCTTTTGAAGTGAATACGAGGTATACGTGGCACTTCGCAATGAATATTACATATTATCATGAAACATAGACATGAGATGCGATATCGCGATTTGAAATGCATTAGAACTCTATTGCTACGATACGTAGACATCTACAAAAGCTATTTCCTAGCAAGGAAGAGTCGCATTTACATTCTTTTGAAGTGAATACGAGGTATACATAACACTGCACAATGAATATTATATCTTATCATGGAACATAGAAATGAGATGCGATATCCCTATTTAAGAAGCATTAGAACTCTATTGCTTCAATACGGAGACATCTGCAAACGCTATTTCCTGGCAAGGAAGCGTCGCATTTACATTCTTTTGAAGTGAATACGAGGTATACATAACACTGCACAATGAATATTATATCTTATCATGAAACATAGAAATGAGATGCGATATCCCTATTTAAGAAGCATTAGAACTCTATTGCTTCAATACGGAGACATCTGCAAGCGCTATTTCCTAGCAAGGAAGCGTCGCATTTACATTCATTTGAAGTGAATACGAGGTATACATAGCACTCCACAATGAATATTTTACCTTATCATAAAACATAGAAAAAGGTAGCGATATCGCGTTCCAAGAAGAATTAGAACTTTATTGCTACGGTACGTAGACATCTGCAAACGCTATTTCCTACCATGGAAGTGTCGCATTTACATTCTTTTGAAGTGAATACGAGGTATACGTGACACTTCGCAATGAATATTATATCTTATCACGAAACATAGGAATGAGATGCGATAACGCGATTTAAGAAGCATTAGAAAACTTTTGCTACGATACGCAGACATCTGCAAACGCTATTTAATATCAAGGAAGTGTCGCATTTACATTCTTTTGAAGTGAATACGAGGTATACATAGCACTCCACAATGAATATTTTACCTTATCATAAAACACAGAAATAGGTAGCGATATCGCGTTCCAAGAAGAATTAGAACTTTATTGCTACGGTACGTAGACATCTGCAAACGCTATTTCCTACCATGGAAGTATCGCATTTTCATTCTTTTGAAGTGAATACGAGGTACACATAACACTCCACAATGAATATTTCACCTTATCGTGAAACATAGAAATAGGTAGCGATATCGCGTTTTACGAAGCGCTAGAACTCTATTGCTACCATACGTAGACATCTGCAAACGCTATTTCCTACCAAGGAAGTGTCGCATTTACATTCTTTTGAAGTGAATACGCGGTATACGAGACACTTCGCAATGAATATTACATCTTATCACGAAACATAGGAATGAGATGCGATAACGCGATTTAAGTAGCATTAGAAAACTTCTGCTACGATACGCAGACATCTACAAAAGCTATTTCCTAGCAAGGAAGAGTCGCATTTACATTCTTTTGAAGTGAATACGAGGTATACATAACACTGGACAATGAATATTATATCTTATCATGAAACATAGAAATGAAATGCGATATCCCTATTTAAGAAGCATTAGATCTCTATTGCTTCGATACGGGGACATCTCCAAACGCTATTTCCTAGCAAGGAAATGTAGCATTTACATTCTTGTGAATTGAATACAAGGTATACATGACACTTCGCAATGAATATTGTATCTTATCATGGAACATAGAAATGAGATGCGATATCCCTATTTAAGAAGCATTAGAACTCTATTGCTTCAATACGGAGACATCTGCAAACGCTATTTCCTAGCAAGGAAGCGTCGCATTTACATTCATTTGAAGTGAATACGAGGTATACATAGCACTCCACAATGAATATTTTACCTTATCATAAAACATAGAAATAGGTAGCGATATCGCGTTCCAAGAAGAATTAGAACTTTATTGCTACGGTACGTAGACATCTGCAAACGCTATTTCCTACCATGGAAGTGTCGCATTTACATTCTTCTGAAGTGAATATGAGGTATACATAACACTCCACAATGAATATTTCACCTTATCGTGAAACATAGAAATAAGTAGCGTTATCGCGTTTTACGAAGCACTAGAACTCTATTGCTACCATACGTAGACATCTGCAAACGCTATTTCCTACCAAGGAAGTGTCGCATTTACATTCTTTTGAAGTGAATACGCGGTATACGTGACACTTCGCAATGAATATTACATCTTATCACGAAACATAGGAATGAGATGCGACAACGCGATTTAAGAAGCATTAGAAAACTTTTGCTACGATACGCAGACATCTGCAAACGCTATTTAATAGTAAGGAAGTGTCGCATTTACATTCTTTTGAAGTGAATACGAGGTATACATAACACTCCACAATGAATATTTCACCTTATCATGAAACATAGAAATAAGTAGCGATATTGCGTTCTAAGAAGCACTAGAACTCTATTGCTACGATACGTAGACATCTGAAAACGCTATTTCCTACCATGGAAGTGTCGCATTTACATTCTTTTCAAGTGAATACGCGGTATACGTGACACTTCGCAATGAATATTACATCTTATCATGAAACATAGGAATGAGTTTCGACATCGCGTTTTGAGAAGCATTAGAACTTTATTGCTACGATACGTAGACATCTGCAAACGCTATTCCCTAGCATGGAAGTTTAGCATTTACATTCTTTTGAAGTGAATACGAGATATACATGACACATCGGAATCAATATTATAGCTTATCATGAAACATAGGAATGAGTTGCGATATCGCGTTTTGAGAAGCATTAGAACACTATTGCTTCGATACGTAGATATCTGCAAGCGCTACTTCCTACCAAGGAAGTGTCGCATTTACATTCTTTTGAAGTGAATACGCGGTATACGTGACACTTCGCAATGAATATTACATCTTATCACGAAACATAGGAATGAGATGCGATAACGCGATTTAAGAAGCATTAGAAAACTTTTGCTACGATACGCAGACATCTGCAAACGCTATTAAATAGCAAGGAAGTGTCGCATTTACATTCTTTTGAAGTGATTACGAGGTATACATAACACTCCACAATGAATATTTCACCTTATCATGAAACATAGAAATAAGTAGCGATATCGCGTTCTAAGAAGCACTAGAACTCTATTGCTACGATACGTAGACATCTGCAAACGCTATTTCCTACCAAGGAAGTGTCGCATTTACATTCTTTTGAAGTGAATACGCGGTATACGAGACACTTCGCAATGAATATTACATCTTATCACGAAACATAGGAATGAGATGCGATAACGCGATTTAAGTAGCATTAGAAAACTTCTGCTACGATACGCAGACATCTGCAAACGCTATTTAATAGCAAGGAAGTGTCGCATTTACATTCTGTTGAAGTTAATACGAGGCATACATAACACTCCACAATGAATATTACACCTTATCATGAAACATAGATATACGTAGCGATATCGCGTATTAAGAAGCATTAGAACTCTATTGCTACGACACGTAGACATCTACAAAAGCTATTTCCTAGCAAGGAAGAGTCGCATTTACATTCTTTTGAAGTGAATACGAGGTATACATAACACTGGACAATGAATATTATATCTTATCATGAAACATAGAAATGAAATGCGATATCCCTATTTAAGAAGCATTAGATCTCTATTGCTTCGATACGGGGACATCTCCAAACGCTATTTCCTAGCAAGGAAATGTAGCATTTACATTCTTGTGAATTGAATACAAGGTATACATGACACTTCGCAATGAATATTGTATCTTATCATGGAACATAGAAATGAGATGCGATATCCCTATTTAAGAAGCATTAGAACTCTATTGCTTCAATACGGAGACATCTGCAAACGCTATTTCCTAGCAAGGAAGCGTCGCATTTACATTCATTTGAAGTGAATACGAGGTATACATAGCACTCCACAATGAATATTTTACCTTATCATAAAACATAGAAATAGGTAGCGATATCGCGTTCCAAGAAGAATTAGAACTTTATTGCTACGGTACGTAGACATCTGCAAACGCTATTTCCTACCATGGAAGTGTCGCATTTACATTCTTCTGAAGTGAATATGAGGTATACATAACACTCCACAATGAATATTTCACCTTATCGTGAAACATAGAAATAAGTAGCGTTATCGCGTTTTACGAAGCACTAGAACTCTATTGCTACCATACGTAGACATCTGCAAACGCTATTTCCTACCAAGGAAGTGTCGCATTTACATTTTTTTGAAGTGAATACGCGGTATACGTGACACTTCGCAATGAATATTACATCTTATCACGAAACATAGGAATGAGATGCGATAACGCGATTTAAGAAGCATTAGAAAACTTTTGCTACGATACGCAGACATCTGCAAACGCTATTTAATAGTAAGGAAGTGTCGCATTTACATTCTTTTGAAGTGAATACGAGGTATACATAACACTCCACAATGAATATTTCACCTTATCATGAAACATAGAAATAAGTAGCGATATTGCGTTCTAAGAAGCACTAGAACTCTATTGCTACGATACGTAGACATCTGAAAACGCTATTTCCTACCATGGAAGTGTCGCATTTACATTCTTTTCAAGTGAATACGCGGTATACGTGACACTTCGCAATGAATATTACATCTTATCATGAAACATAGGAATGAGTTTCGACATCGCGTTTTGAGAAGCATTAGAACTTTATTGCTACGATACGTAGACATCTGCAAACGCTATTCCCTAGCATGGAAGTTTAGCATTTACATTCTTTTGAAGTGAATACGAGATATACATGACACATCGGAATCAATATTATAGCTTATCATGAAACATAGGAATGAGTTGCGATATCGCGTTTTGAGAAGCATTAGAACACTATTGCTTCGATACGTAGATATCTGCAAGCGCTACTTCCTACCAAGGAAGTGTCGCATTTACATTCTTTTGAAGTGAATACGCGGTATACGTGACACTTCGCAATGAATATTACATCTTATCACGAAACATAGGAATGAGATGCGATAACGCGATTTAAGAAGCATTAGAAAACTTTTGCTACGATACGCAGACATCTGCAAACGCTATTAAATAGCAAGGAAGTGTCGCATTTACATTCTTTTGAAGTGATTACGAGGTATACATAACACTCCACAATGAATATTTCACCTTATCATGAAACATAGAAATAAGTAGCGATATCGCGTTCTAAGAAGCACTAGAACTCTATTGCTACGATACGTAGACATCTGCAAACGCTATTTCCTACCAAGGAAGTGTCGCATTTACATTCTTTTGAAGTGAATACGCGGTATACGAGACACTTCGCAATGAATATTACATCTTATCACGAAACATAGGAATGAGATGCGATAACGCGATTTAAGTAGCATTAGAAAACTTCTGCTACGATACGCAGACATCTGCAAACGCTATTTCATAGCAAGGAAGTGTCGCATTTACATTCTGTTGAAGTTAATACGAGGTATACATAACACTCCACAATGAATATTACACCTTATCATGAAACATAGAAATAAGTAGCGATATCGCGTATTAAGAAGCATTAGAACTCTATTGCTACGATACGTAGACATCTACAAAAGCTATTTCCTAGCAAGGAAGAGTCGCATTTACATTCTTTTGAAGTGAATACGAGGTATACATAACACTGGACAATGAATATTATATCTTATCATGAAACATAGAAATGAAATGCGATATCCCTATTTAAGAAGCATTAGATCTCTATTGCTTCGATACGGGGACATCTCCAAACGCTGTTTCCTAGCAAGGAAATGTAGCATTTACATTCTTGTGAATTGAATACAAGGTATACATGACACTTCGCAATGAATATTGTATCTTATCATGGAACATAGAAATGAGATGCGATATCCCTATTTAAGAAGCATTAGAAATCTATTGCTTCAATACGGAGACATCTGCAAACGCTATTTCCTAGCAAGGAAGCGTCGCATTTACATTCATTTGAAGTGAATACGATGTATACATAGCACTCCACAATGAATATTTTACCTTATCATAAAACATAGAAATAGGTAGCGATATCGCGTTCCAAGAAGAATTAGAACTTTATTGCTACGGTACGTAGACATCTGCAAACGCTATTTCCTACCATGGAAGTGTCGCATTTACATTCTTCTGAAGTGAATATGAGGTATACATAACACTCCACAATGAATATTTCACCTTATCGTGAAACATAGAAATAAGTAGCGTTATCGCGTTTTACGAAGCACTAGAACTCTATTGCTACCATACGTAGACATCTGCAAACGCTATTTCCTACCAAGGAAGTGTCGCATTTACATTCTTTTGAAGTGAATACGCGGTATACGTGACACTTCGCAATGAATATTACATCTTATCACGAAACATAGGAATGAGATGCGATAACGCGATTTAAGAAGCATTAGAAAACTTTTGCTACGATACGCAGACATCTGCAAACGCTATTTAATAGTAAGGAAGTGTCGCATTTACATTCTTTTGAAGTGAATACGAGGTATACATAACACTCCACAATGAATATTTCACCTTATCATGAAACACAGAAATAAGTAGCGATATTGCGTTCTAAGAAGCACTAGAACTCTATTGCTACGATACGTAGACATCTGAAAACGCTATTTCCTACCATGGAAGTGTCGCATTTACATTCTTTTGCAGTGAATACGCGGTATACGTGACACTTCGCAATGAATATTACATCTTATCATGAAACATAGGAATGAGTTTCGACATCGCGTTTTGAGAAGCATTAGAACTTTATTGCTACGATACGTAGACATCTGCAAACGCTATTCCCTAGCATGGAAGTTTAGCATTTACATTCTTTTGAAGTGAATACGAGATATACATGACACATCGGAATCAATATTATAGCTTATCATGAAACATAGGAATGAGTTGCGATATCGCGTTTTGAGAAGCATTAGAACACTATTGCTTCGATACGTAGATATCTGCAAGCGCTACTTCCTACCAAGGAAGTGTCGCATTTACATTCTTTTGAAGTGAATACGCGGTATACGTGACACTTCGCAATGAATATTACATCTTATCACGAAACATAGGAATGAGATGCGATAACGCGATTTAAGAAGCATTAGAAAACTTTTGCTACGATACGCAGACATCTGCAAACGCTATTAAATAGCAAGGAAGTGTCGCATTTACATTCTTTTGAAGTGATTACGAGGTATACATAACACTCCACAATGAATATTTCACCTTATCATGAAACATAGAAATAAGTAGCGATATCGCGTTCTAAGAAGCACTAGAACTCTATTGCTACGATACGTAAGCATCTGCAAACGCTATTTCCTTGCATGGAAGTGTCGCATTTACATTTTTTTGCAGTTAATACGAGGTATACATGACACGTCGCAATGAATATTATATCTTATCGTGAAACATAGAAGTGAGATGCGATATCGCGTCTTAAGAATCATTACAAATCTATTGCTTCGATACGTAGACATCTAGAAACGTTATTTCCTAGCAAGGTCGTGGGACGTTTACATTCTATTGAAGTGTAGACGAGGTATACATAGCACTTCGCGGTGAATATTATATCTTATCATGAAGTATAGAAATGAGATGCATTATCGCGTTTTAAGAAGCATTGGAGCCCTACTGATTCCATACGTAGGGGTCTAGAAACACTATTCCGTAGCAATGTAGTTGTTTGTCATGATAGGATGTAAATCAATGCAACCCGTAACGTATATCTCGCCAATACTTCAAGAGAATGTTAATCACACACATACTTGCGACGGAATAGCGTTTCTAGATGTCTAAGTATCGCAGCAATGGAGTTCTAATGCTTCAGAAAACGCGTTATAGCATCTCATTTCTATGTCTCATGATTTGATGAAATGTCCAACGCTGTGCGTTATTTATATCTTGTCAATACTTGATGAGGCTGTAAACCCCACACTTCCTCCCGACGGAATAGCGTTTCTAGATGTCTACGTATCGAAGCTATAGAGTTGTAACTCTTCATAAAAGGTGACATCGCACCACATTCCTATGTTTCATGATAAGATGCTATGCCAATATAATAATATATACCAAGGCGTAATGTATATCTCGTCAACACTTCAAAAGAATGTAAATCCCACACATCTTTGGAACGGAATAGCGTCCTTCGATGTCTACTGTGACGTGTTTTCCCTTTACAAGCCGCAAGAAAGGGGGTATATAAAACCAATGATAAAGGGGTATGCAGGAGTTTAATCCGGGGTACAAAGTATCCGCGCGATGCGACCGTCCGCGGATTCGCCAACGCCAAGTACAGTACAAAGTATTTCCTACCCAGCGAGTATTTCGAAGCTGCGAGGCTGGGACTCTTTGGGTGCCAGCTACTCAAGAAGTAACAAAACTAGTAGACCACGCAACCCGGGGAAACCCGATGCAAGATAACCCTCGAAGTTTCGAAATACTCCTTCGCTCGACTACTTCTAGCCGAGTGCGCAAATTAGGGTCGCGGGATACTAAACTCACGGCTTCTTTCTATATTGCCTCGACGCGGGACTACTAAATGTTATACGACACGTCGCGAATGATCGGGGATCACCACCCGTTATACGATACAAAATACAATACGTGATATCAGAAATGCGGCAGCAAAAAATGGCTTTAGCGTATAAGGACTTACGCTCTCGCTTCCAACAATTCTGGATCTCGCTCTGGCCTTCTCTCTCTTTCTCCCTCTCTCTCCTCAAAATCGCTCCGCACAATCGTTTGCTAGGTTGCTCGCTAAGTCTTCGCTAAGTCTTCGCTAAGTCGTCTCTAAGTAGTCGCTAAGAAATCGCTAAGAAGTAGAGGCTGTCTTCATGCTGGCTAGCTCGTTATATAGGTTTGCTGGGGGTCTTCGCATCCCCTTAGATCCTCCTTAGGGCTCCTTGGTTGGGTAGGGCTATATGCTTCGGTATTGTTCGGGGCATCGATCGGTGGATTTCGGTGATCTTCCCTGATCGCCCCCTCTGCTGTGTCTAGAGGGGCTCCTCTGGATTATTTGAACTGCGGCGCGTGTCGCGCGCCGCGCTTTCCACGGCTTACCTGCAGTTCCGCTGCGCATCTTGCATTTTCCTCTACATGGGCTCAGGGCAGGGGTGGAGGCCCTTCTCAGACCCGGAGTCCATCCTGTTCGACTCCATGGGCTATGGCAACGGTCGTATCGTTGCAGGGAGGAGTATCCCTCGGGCTTCAGGGTATCTTCTTGCTCACTTCCCGACTCCTCCACCGTCGAGCCCGTCACGCTACCTCGGCGCACAGCCCTTCCGCGAACCTATGGTATTTTAATCCGCCGAAGGAGTGTCTCCTGGGACGCTTCTTCAATCAGCCCGCCAGTCTAATCCGTCGAACGGTGAGAGAGAAAAGAACGGGGGGGGGGGGGGGGGGGGAGATTCTACCATCGCGTATTTCACGCTCCTCGCAAGTATAGCTATCGCGATTGTCCGTGTCGCGCTTCTCGCATGGGTGGTGATCTGCGAGCTAGTCTAACTGAAGCAGGGGGGGGGGGGGGTGAGCAAGCCTTGTGACGTCACCACGTCACACTACATATCGAAGCAATAGTGTTCTAATTCTCCATAAAACGCGATATCGCATCTCATTTCTCTGTATCATGATAAGATGTAGTATTCAGAGCAACTCGTTATGTATATCTCGTCTGCACGTCGAAAGAATGTAAATCCCACTCTTCCTTGCGACGTAATAGAGTTTCTGGATGTCTGCTTATCGATGCAATACAGTTCTAATGCTTCTTTAAACGCGATATCGCAACTCATTCCTATGTTTCATGATAACATATAATATTCATTGCGAAGTGTCATGTATATCTCGTATTCACTTCAAAAGAATGTAAATGCGAAACTTCCATGCTAGGAAATAGCGCTTGCAGATGTCAACGTATCGTAGCAATAGAGTTCTAATGCTTCTTAAAACGCCATATCGCATCTCACATCTATGTTTCATGATAAGATATAATATTCATTGCGATGTGTTATGTATACCTCGTATTATCTTCAAAAGAATGTAAATGCGGCACTTCCATGCTAGGAAATAGCGTTTGCAGATGTCTACGTATCGTAGCAATAGAGATCTAATGCTTCTTAAAACGCGATATCGCATCTCACTTCTATGTTTCGAGATAAGATATAATATTCATTCCGAAGTGTCCTGTATACGTCGATTTCTCTTCACAAGAATGTGAATGTGACACTTCCTTGCTTGGAAACAACGTTTGCAGATGTCTACGCATCGTAGCAATAGAGTTCTAGTGCTTCTTAATTCGCGATATAGCATCTGACTTCTATGTTTCGAGGTAAGACATAATATTCATTGCGAAATGTCATGTATACCTCGTATTAACTGCAAAAGAATGTAAATGCGACACTTCCATGCTAGGAAATAGCGTTTGCAGATGTCTACGTATCGTAGCAATAGAGTTCTAATGCTTCTTAAAACGCGATATCGCATCTCACATCTATGTTTCATGATAAGATATAATATTCATTGCGAAGTGTCATGTATACGTCGATTTCGCTTCACAAGAATGTAAATGTGACACTTCCTTGCTAGGAAATATTGTTTGCAGATGTGTGCGTATCGCAGCAATAGAGTAGTAATACTTCTTAAAACGAGATGTCGCATTTCATTTCTATGTTTCATAATAAGATGTAATATTCATTGTGGAATTTTATGTATACCTCGTATTCACTTCAAAAGGATATAAGTGCGATACTTCCATGCTAGGATATATTGTTTGCAGATATCTACGTATCGCAGCAATCGAGTTCTAGTGCTTCTTAAAGCACGATATCGCATCTCATTTCTATGTTTCGTGATAAGATATAATATTCATTGCGAAGTGTCATGTATACCTCGCATACACTTTAAATGAATGTAAATGCGGCATTTCCTTGCTAGGAAATAGCGTTTGCAGATGTCTACGAATCGAAGCAATAGAGTTCAAATGCTTCTTAAATCGTCATATTGCATCTCATTTCTATTGTTCATGATAAGATACAATATTCATTGCGAAGTGTCATGTATACCTCGTATCCATTCAAAAGAATGAAAATGCGACAGTTCCTTGCTAGGAAATAGCGTCTGCAGATATCTACGTATCGAAGCAATAGAGTTCTAATGCTTCTTAAATCGCGATATCGCATCTCCTTTCTATGTTTCATGATAAGATATAATATTCATTGTGCAGTATTATGTATATCTCGTCTATACTTCAAATGAATGTAAATGCCACACTTCCTTGCTAGGAAATAGCGTTTGCAGATGTCTACGTATCGAAGCAATAGAATTCTAATGCTTCTTATATCGTCATATCGCATCTCATTTCTATGTTTCATGATAAGATATAATATTCATTGCGAAGTGTCATGTATACCTCGTATTCACTTCAAAAGTCTGTAAATGCGACACATCCTTGCTACGAAGTAGCGCTTGCAGATGACTACGTATCGAAGCAAGATAGTTCTAATGCTTCTTAAATCGCAATATCGCATCTCATTTCTATGTTTCATGATAAGATATAATATTCATCGTACAGTGTTATGTATACCTCGTATAAACTTCATAAGAATGAAAATGCGACACTTCCTTGCTAGGAAGTAGCGTTTGCAGATGTCTACGTATCGTAGCAATAGATTTCTAATGCTTCTTAAAATGCGATATCGCTCCTCATTTCTATGTTTCATGATGAGATATAATATTCATTGTAGAGTGCTATGTATACCCCGTATTCACATCAAAAGAATGTTAAAGCGACACTTCCTACCTAGGAAATAGCGTTTTCAGATGTATACCAATCGAAGCAATAGAGTTCTAATGCTTCTCAAATCGTCATATCGCATCTCATTTCTATGTTTCATGATAAGATATAATATCCATTGCGCAGTGTTATGTATACCTCGTATTCTCATCAACTATGTGTAAATGCGACACTTCCTTGCCAGGCAATAGCGTCTGCTGATGTCTACGTATCGTAGCAATAGGGTTCTAATGCATCTTAAAACGCGATACCGCATCTCATTTCTATGTTTCATGATAAGATATAATATTCATTGTGGAAGGTTATGTTTTCCTCGTCTACGCTGCAAATGATTGTAAGAGCGACACTTCCTTTCTAGTATATTACGTTACCAGATGTCTAAGTATCGAAGCAATAGATTTCTGATGCTTCTTAAATCGAGATATCGCACCTCATTTCTATGTTTTATGATAAGATATAATATTCATTGCGGAGTGTCATGTATACCGAGTAATCTCTTCAAACGAATGTAAATGCGACACTTCCTTGCTAGGAAGTAGCCTTTGCAGATGTATACGTATCGAAGCAATAGAGTTCTAATTCTTCTTAAATCGCGATATTGCATCTCATTTCTATGTTTCATGATAAGATATAATATTCGTTGTGCAGTGTTATGTATACCTCGTGTTCACTTCAAAAGAATGTAAATGCCACACTTCCTTGCTATTAAATAGCGTTTCCAGATGTCTCTGTATCGAAGCAATAGAGTTCTAATGCTTCTTAAAGCGCGATATCGCATATCATTTCTATGTTCCTTGATATGATATAATATTCATTGCGAAGTGTCACTTATACCTCGCATACACTTCAAATGAATGTAAATGCGACACGTCATTGCTAGGAAACAGCGTTTGCAGATGTCTACTTATCGTAGAAATAGGGTTCTAATGCTTCTCCAAACGCGGTATCGCATCTCATTTCTATTTTTCCTGGTAAGATATGAAATCCACTGCGATGTGTCATGTATACCTCGCATTCACTTCTAAAAAATGTAAACGCGACACTTTCTTGCTAGAAAATAGCGTCTCCAGATATCTACGTATCGTAGCAATATAGTTCTGATTCTTCTTAAAACGCGATTTCGCATCTCATTTCTATGTTTCATGGTAAGAAATGATATTAATTGCGAAGTGTCTTGAATACATCGTATTCACTCCAAAGAATGTAAATGCGACACTTCCTTACTATTAAGTAGCGTTTGCAAATGTCTATGTATCGTAGCAATAGAGTTCTAATGCGTTTTAAACCTCGATATCGCATCGCATTCCTATGTTTTATGATAAGATATAATAGTCATTGTATAGTGTTATGTATACCCCTTATTCACTTCAGAGAAATGTAAATGCGACACTGCCTTGTAATGCTTCTTAAATCGCGATATCGCATTTCATTTCTCCGTTTCGTGATAAGGAAGAATATTCACTGTGCAGTGTTATGTATACCTCGTATTGACTTCAAAAGAATGTAAATGCGACACTTCGTTTCTAGGAAATAGCGTTTCCAGATGTCTGCGTTTCGTAGCAGTAGGGTTCTAACGTTTCTTAAAACGCGATATCGCATCTCAGTTCTAAGTTTCATGTTAAGATATAATATTCACTGCGAAGTGTCATGTACACCTCTTACTCACTTCAAATGAATGTAAATGCTACACTTCTTTGCTAGGAGACAGCGTTTGCAGATGTCTACGTATTGAAGCAATAGAATTCTGATGCTTCTTAAAACGGGATATCGCATTTCATTTCTTTGCTTCATGATATGATATAATATTAGTTGCGGTGTGTCATGAATATCTCGTATTCACTTCAAAGGAATGTAAATACGACACTTCCATGCTAGGAAATAGCGTTTGCAGATATCTACGAATCGAAGCAACAGAGTTCTAAAGCTTCTTAAATCGCGCTATAGCATCTCATTTCTATGTTTCATGATAAGATATAATATTCATTGTGCAGTGTTATGAATACCTCGTATTCACTTCAAAAGAATGTAAATGCGACACTTCCTTGCTAGGAAATAGCCTTTGCAGATGTCTACTTATCGTAGCATTAGAGTTCTAATGCTTCTCAAAACGCGATATCGCTACTCATTGCTATGTTTCATGATAATATATAATATTCATTGTGGAGTGTCATGTACACCTTGTACTCATTTCAAAAGAACGTAAATGCGACACTACCTTGCTTGGAAATATCGTTTGCAGATGTCTACGTATCGAAGCAATAGAGTTCTAATGCTTCTTAAATCGCCATATTGCATCTCATATCAATGTTTCATGATAAGATGTAATATTCACTGTGGAGTGTCATGTATGCCTCGTATTCCTTTCAAGAGAATGTAAATGCGACACTTCCTTGCTAGGAAGTAGCTTTTGCAGATGTCTACGTATGGAAGCAATAGATTTCTAAAGCTTGCTAATTCGCGATATCGCATCTCATATCTATGTTTCATGATAATATATAATATTCATTGCGAAGTATCATGTATACCTCGCATACACCTCAGACGAATGTAAATGCGACACTACCTTGCTGGGAAATAGCGTTTGCAGGTGTCTACGTATAGTGGCATTAGAGTTCTAATGCATCTTAAATCGCCATATTACATCTCATTTCTATGTTTCATGATAAGATATAATATTCATTGCGAAGTGTCATGTATACGTCGCACACACTTCAAATGAATGGAAGTGCGACACTTCGTTCCTAGGAAATAGTGTCTGCAGATGTCTACGTATTGAAGCAATAGAGTTCTAATGCTTCTTAAAACGCGATATCGCATCTCATTTCTATGTATCATGATAAGATATAATAGTCACTGCGAAGTGTTATGTATACCTCGCATACACTTCAAATGAATGTAAATGCTACACTTCTTTGCTAGGAGATAACGTTTGCAGATGTCTACGTATCGAAGCAATAGAGTTCTAATGCTTCTTAAAACGGGATATCGCATCTCATTCCTTTGCTTCATGATATGATATAATATTAGTTGCGGTGTGTCATGAATATCTCGTATTCACTTCAAAGGAATGTAAATACGACACTTCCATGCTAGGAAATAGCGTTTGCAGATATCTACGAATCGAAGCAACAGAGTTCTAAAGCTTCTTAAATCGCGCTATAGCATCTCATTTCTATGTTTCATGATAAGATATAATATTCATTGTGCAGTGTTATGAATACCTCGTATTCACTTCAAAAGAATGTAAATGCGACACTTCCTTGCTAGGAAATAGCCTTTGCAGATGTCTACTTATCGTAGCATTAGAGTTCTAATGCTTCTCAAAACGCGATATCGCTACTCATTGCTATGTTTCATAATAATATATAATATTCATTGTGGAGTGTCATGTACACCTTGTACTCATTTCAAAAGAACGTAAATGCGACACTACCTTGCTTGGAAATATCGTTTGCAGATGTCTACGTATCGAAGCAATAGAGTTCTAATGCTTCTTAAATCGCCATATTGCATCTCATATCAATGTTTCATGATAAGATGTAATATTCACTGTGGAGTGTCATGTATGCCTCGTATTCCTTTCAAGAGAATGTAAATGCGACACTTCCTTGCTAGGAAGTAGCTTTTGCAGATGTCTACGTATGGAAGCAATAGATTTCTAAAGCTTGCTAATTCGCGATATCGCATCTCATATCTATGTTTCATGATAATATATAATATTCATTGCGAAGTATCATGTATACCTCGCATACACCTCAGACGAATGTAAATGCGACACTACCTTGCTGGGAAATAGCGTTTGCAGGTGTCTACGTATAGTGGCATTAGAGTTCTAATGCATCTTAAATCGCCATATTACATCTCATTTCTATGTTTCATGATAAGATATAATATTCATTGCGAAGTGTCATGTATACGTCGCACACACTTCAAATGAATGGAAGTGCGACACTTCGTTCCTAGGAAATAGCGTCTGCAGATGTCTACGTATTGAAGCAATAGAGTTCTAATGCTTCTTAAAACGCGATATCGCATCTCATTTCTATGTATCATGATAAGATATAATAGTCACTGCGAAGTGTTATGTATACCTCGCATACACTTCAAATGAATGTAAATGCTACACTTCTTTGCTAGGAGATAACGTTTGCAGATGTCTACGTATCGAAGCAATAGAGTTCTAATGCTTCTTAAAACGGGATATCGCATCTCATTCCTTTGCTTCATGATATGATATAATATTAGTTGCGGTGTGTCATGAATATCTCGTATTCAAATCACTTCAAAGAAATGTAAATACGACACTTCCATGCTAGGAAATAGCGTTTGCAGATGTCTACGTATCGAGGCAACAGAGTGCTAATGCTTCTTAAAACGAGATATTGCATCTCACTTCTATGTTTCATGATAAGACATAATATTCATTGCGAAGTGTTATGTATACATCGCACACACTTTAAATTAATGTAAATGCGACAATTCCTTGCTAGGAAGTAGCGCTTGCAGATGTCTACCTATCGAAGCAATAGTGTTCTAATGCCTCTTAAAACGATATGTCGCATCTCATTTCTATGATTCATGATGTGGTATAATATTCACTGCGAAGTGTTATGTATTCCTCGCCTAGGCTTCAAATGACTGTAAGTGCGACACTTCCTTCCCAGGAAATAGCGTTAGCAGATGTCTACGTATCGAAGCAATGGAGTTCTAGTGCTTCTTAAAACGAGATATCGCATCTCATTTCTATGTATCATGATAAGATATAATAGTCATTGCGAATTGTTATGTATACCTCGCATACACTTCAAATGAATGTAAATGCTACACTTCTTTGCTAGGAGACAGCGTTTGCAGATGTCTACGTATCGAAGCAACAGAGTGCTAATGCCTCTTAAAACGGGATATCGCATCTCATTTCTTTGTTTCATGATATGATATAATATTAATTGCGAAATGTCGTGAATACCTCGTATTCGCTTCAAAACAATGTAAGTGCGACACTTCCATGCTAGGAAATAGCGTTTGGAGATGTCTACGTATCGAAGCAATAGAGTTCTAATGCTTCTTAAAACGAGATATCGCATCCCACTTCTATGTTTCATGATAAGACATAATATTCATTGCGAAGTGTTATGTATACCTCGCATACACTTTAAATTAATGTAAATGCGACACTTCCTTGCTAGGAAATAGCGCTTGCAGATGTCTACCTATCGAAGCAATAATGTTCTAATGCTGCTTAAAACGAGATATCGCATCTCATTTCTATGTTCCATGATAAGATATAGTATTAATTGCGAAGTGTTATGAATACTTTGTATTCACTTCAGAAGAATGTAAATGCGACACTTCCTTGCAAGGAACTAGCGTTAGCAGATGTCTACGTATAGATGCAATAGAGTTCTAATGCTTCTTAAAACGAGATATCGCATCTCATTTCTATGTTTCATGACAAGACATAATATTCATTGCGAAGTGTTATGTACTCCTCGTATTTACTCCAAATGAATGTAACTGCGACACTTTCTTGCTAGGAAGTAGCGTTGCCAGATGTCTACGTATCGAAGCAACAGAGTTGTAATGCTTCTTAAAACGCGAAATCGCATCTCATTTCTATTTTTCATGATAAGATATAATATTCATTGCGAAGTGTCATGCATACATCGTATTCACTTCAAATGAATGTAAATCCCACACTTTCTTGCTACGGAATATAGCTTGTAGATGTCTACGTGTCGGAGCAATAGAGTTGTAATGCTTCGTTAAACGCGATTTCGCAGATGATTTCTGTGAAAAATGACAAGATGTATTTGTATGTAACGCGTTATGTATATCTCGGCAACGCTTCAGAGGAATATAAATCTCACACTTCCTTGCTACGTAATAGCGTTTCCTGAAGTCTACATATCTATGCAATAGATTTCTAATACTTCATATAGCGCTATATCGCATCTCATATCTATGTCTCATGTTAAGATGCAATGTCAACGCTAACGTTATTTATATCTCATCTGCACTTGAAAATAATGCAAATACCGCACTTGCTTGCTACGGAACAGTGTTTCTAGATGTCTACGAATCGAGGCATAGGAGTTCTAATGCTTCATGGAACGCGATATATCATTTCACATCAAGAGTTCGAAGTATGTATGTAGATTTTAATGCATTGTATATATCATTATGCTCATCTGCTTCTGCGCCCCAAAAGTGTGGTTTCCACACTTCCTGACAAGAGGATAGCGATTCTGGTTGTAAATGTGTCGAAGCAATAGAGTTCTAATACATCAATCATCGCGATCTCGCATCACATTTCAATGTGTAATGTAAGATGTAATATTCAATGCAGCGCGTTACGTTCTACTCTTCTACACTTCGAGCGAATGTGAACCCTACACTCCCTTACAGGGGAATAGCGTTTTTAGATATCTACTTGTCGAAGCAATAAAGTTCTATTATTTTATTCAGACCGATGTCGCATCTCATTTCAATGCCGCGTGTTGAGATTTAATATTCAATGAAACGCGTTACGTTTATCTGCTTCTACACGTCAACAGTATAAAAATCCTACAATATCTTGCCAGGAGGTAGCGTTTCTAGATGTGCACGTATTGAAGCAATAGATTTATAATGCTATATAAAACGCGATATCGCATTTGATATCAACAGTTCGAAGTATGTAAGTAGATAAAAATACTCTACACATCTCGTTATGCTTGTCTGCATACACACGCCAAAAGACTGCGATTTCTACACTTCCTTGCAAGGGAATTGCGTCCTTAGATGTCTACTTTTCGAAGCAATAGAGTTCTATTGCTTCATTCAACACGATGTCGCAAGTCATTTCAATGATTCATGGTAAATTGCATTGTTGTATGCAATATGTTACATTTGTCTGCATCTAGACCTTAGAAGGATGTGAATCCTATACTTACTTGCAACAGAATATCGTTTCCAGATCTCTACGTGTCCAAGCAAGACATTTCTAATACTTCAATCAGCGCGATGTCGCATCTCATTTCAACGTTTCAATGCAAAGAATCTGTAATCATATATCCATAACATTGTGCTTAACTGTTAGAGGTCTTCAATAGAATGTGAACTATATAATTCCATGCAACGGTATGGCGCTCCGTAGTGTCTATCTGTTAAAGCAATCGAGCTAGAATTCTCCATGCAATGCGCTGGCGCATCCCATTTCATCGTTTCAAAGTAAGAATGCTGTAATCTCTTATGCATAGCTCTATGCTTATCTGCTTTAAAACTTCATAAGAATGTAAATTCTACAGCTCCATGCAACAGGATTGCCCTTCGTAGTGTCTACATGTCGAGACAATAGAGTACTAATGCATTATACAATGCCATGACTCATCTCATTTCAACGTTTCGAATTAAGTAAGCTGTAATCTTCTATGAAAAGCATTATAATTATCTGCTTCTACTCTACAATAGAATGTGAATTCTATAGATCCAAGCAACAGGAGGGCAGGCTCTCCACCATCCTACTGCCTGCCCTGATGCGGGCAAAGGATTCCCAGGGCCACTAAAACCGCGACCAACATCTATCTTATACTCTAACCGATTCATCGTTATGCGTTTTCCATTAAGCTTGCCGGGATCAGTGATATTAATTCGCTCAATCTAAATTATTATTTTCTTTTTAAGTTTCTCGATTTTTGTGGTTTCTCTCACGATATCGTCTATTTCGTTGTACCTTACCCTTACAGTATGGTATATAATCTGTTGTTTGATATTTCTAGGATTTCCTCTTAATAAATGCAATGCTTCCACATATTTTCTTTCTCTTTCTCTTTAGTTACATTGTTGTTATTTTATGCTTTTCACCCTCCACATTCCCTCTCTACACCACCTCGGAACATGCGTTATACGATTACTGCAGGATGACGCCCCGGTCTCATTGTACCGAGGTCGAGTGTTCTCTCTTGCATCCGTTGATTTATATATGTTATATATTGGAGAATATTTCCTCTTATCCTTTGTATTTTTCGAATGAAATTACATTGACAGAAGTACGAGTTAGTTCTGCACGCCTATTTGAAACAACATTAAATCACCTTGTTAAACAATAATATATTAAATGTGACTTGGACTTTTAAATTTGAATTTATAAACATCTAACAGGTAAATATGTTTTTCTTACTATTCATATCGTTATACATTCAGTGATTTATTGTGTGTTGTGATTTGATATATTAACTGCTTGATTATATTTTACAATGAACTTTCCGTACCAAACATTGTTTTTACTCCTGATGGTAGTGGATAGTTCTTCGTTTTATATTCTTATATCGCATTAAGTAGCTATGTGTTCAAATTAAATTCCGAATAATGCACTAAAAAGCATCCCAGATAACAAACGGCAAGATGGTAGCGACACCATGCCAGCACTATATTGCCACTTCCGAGGAGTGTCAACTGATTCGTAGTCATCTGTGACCGGATTCGTTAACTAAAATGCCAAAACGTGTTACCAGCACGTTCTAGACAAGCGAATCGCGCAGCACCAGCACCATGGTGACACGCGTATCATCGCTCCATTCATGAATCTCCTCAGCAATGACGCAGGATCACATTTGGCAATGGGGAACCTGTGTTTTCATACAAATTAGAACCGTTAGATGTCAGTAGATGTTCAGCATATGGCTATTGATAGACATTTTGATGGTCGTTTTCCTATATTTATAGTTATTGAGCGAGTCGTATATATTTCTTTCAATCCATCATAGACTAAAAATATTATTTATAAAAAAAATGTTACTTATAAAACAAAAATTCATGCTGTTGCGTCCCT